>NC_142794.1:100363612-100398936 GCF_049724085.1 Artemia sp. Qi Xiang Cuo | reverse complement strand
ACATTTTTATATCTCGGCTGCACTTGGGTGCCAGGAGGCCCGGGTAGCGAGTGTTGGAGGGTGGACTGAACGGTATCGCTATGTTTCTGTGCGATTGTGTCGGCTATTTCACGATCTTGCATAGATGAGTCGGTAGGGTTCTCTTTATTAAGATAAGCCATCCATTCTCTTTTCGGTTTTTGACCAGACTGTATGGTCGTTGTCTCGTCTACTTTTGCTTTCTTGAGTGGAGGGGATATGCATTCTTCACAATTGTCCGTAAAAAGAAGGGAAAAAATTAGTATCTCAATAATTTGCCCCCTTTTTTTTACAGAAAGAAAGTTCTTATCATCATCCATACAATTTGTTTAGTTTATCACTAGTAAAGCAAAAGTAAAAAATTTCGTGAAATATACTTATTGCATCCTTTTTTGAATCTGAGAATTATGGCTCACTGAACCGTTCAAAGGCCGGCCTAGTTTGTATATTTATCACACCCCCCAAAAAAGAGACCACGGAAAATAACCCCCACGGAAAATATCCCTGAGAAAAAAGACATGGAGAAATATCCCCTCCCCCCCCACCGAAAGAAATCGCATCCTTTTGATTCTTAGTAGGATGTATCAGTTAACCGTACAAAAGCCGGCAAATATTTTAAATTTTTCACACCCCCATTACAACAGACCACGGTCAATTACCCCCAAGGAAAATATACATGTGAAAAAAGACCTGGGCAAATATCCCCTCCCCCCACCCCTCAAACATATCGCCACCTTTTGAATCTGTGAAAGAAGAAATACGGCTCACAGAACCGTTCAAAGGCCGGCCTAGTTTATATATTTATCACACCCCCCAGAAAAACCGCCCCCTTACCATAACCCCCACTTCCAATCTAACTGAGAAAAAAGTCCTGGACAAATATCCCACTCCCCCCACATCGAAAGATCTGGTAAAATTGATAGTAAATTTACTCATAATAGAGCAATGTATATTTTTATTAAAGAGAAACCATTGGTTAAGCTGCTATCCAAATTCTTGTATATTAATCAAAGCCGGATGTACTTTAAAGGGGTGTTAGCCATTATCAGATAATTAAATCGTTGCTTGAAATCTGTAAGTCCAAGCCATAGCAGGTTGTATTTTAAGGGATTGACAGAAAGTTGACAGCTTCTGTTATATTAGTTAATTACTGTATCGAAAAAAGAAGTGTGGTCTTAAACAGTGGGGGAATGCATTTGGTGTTTTACATAAATAAAAAATAGATTATTTTACGGATGTATTTGCGTATAATAATAAGATCTTGACGTTGGGATAGGGGGGGGGGGTTACCCGAATATGGTAGCGGGTGACCACGGAAAATAATGTTGAAAATGAAAACAGAACGTACATGGTAAATTGTAGTTGCCAAGACTTCAACTTCATCAATAGTATCCAGTCTAGTTGTTTGAACTGTGTTCTGGAACTTTCTGATAATTTAATCACATTGCATGCCCGTTATATACGAAATCTCAAGGGTGACTTGTTATGTAACGGGAAAATCATATGTAAGCACGTCTCTGATTGGCTGAGAAGGAGGATGTATCCGACTCGATGATTGGCTGAGAAGGAAACACGTGATCTAACTGTTTCCTATTCCAGGACACCTTGACATTCACCCCTAGCATGCACTTGTCCAAAACAACAATAATAAATAAATCCCTCAGGCCTAAAGATTAAAGAAACCTTAATGTTTCTTAATTCCCTCTTCGTGAATCAATAATTTCCCCTAGCGATTATGTAAATCAAGTTCTCAGGACAGGCTAGCCAAACAACAATGAAGCCATGTTTGTTTCTTAATTCCCCCATCGTGAATCAATAATTTCCCCTAGCGATTATGTAAATCAAGTTCTCAGGCCAGGATAGCCAAACAACAAAGAAGACAGGTTTGTTTCTTAATTTCCCCCTCGTGGATCAATAATTTCCCCTAGCGATTATGTAAATCACGTTCTCAGGGCAGGTTAACCGAGAAAAACAGTAAATAAATCGACCTTGGAAAAAGAGGTCATTGAGCGATTACGTAATCTTTCCCCCTAGGGACTCTATGACCTTATTTTTTCATAAGTCACTACGCTCGTTAATAAATAATTTCAATAGAGAGTATTTAAATCATCCCTCATGTAAGCCGCACGTGGCCAAACAACAACAGATCGATTGACCTAGAAACACCCACATAAGACTCGATCGATCATCCTTGAATAAATTATGTCCTGTCAGCATTATACTAAATTGTAGATGGCAGCAGGGGTGCCACATGGGAGTAGCACCCCCCCACTACTTGTGTGTCAACAGAAGGATTTTGTTTAAAATTTTTCGGATGTAGCTGTTTTATTTCCTCTCCTCCTCCTCTCCACTTGGTGATATTTTAATACAAAAACATATAAATCTAACAGCTTTATGCATTATCATATCACCTAAACTACAAAAAAAATTTTTTTATTATATACCAGTCAATGTATTAGTGGACATGAAGGCACACTACCATTTAACTTTTTTCTTGCCAAATATATATCACTCCCCCCGTTCCAGGGTGTCCTTCCCCCTCTAGGAGACGGTTTTCCGGTGGCATTTTTACTTCAATTTCATAAAATTCATATCCTTCAATTTTCACTAATACGAATTTGAATTTTAAAGGTGGTCTTCCAAAAGGCTTACTCTTACAACTTAAAAATTTACAGCTCAGTAGAAGACTTAGTGTTTATACTTGTGCTAACCGAGCTTAGTTTGATTTACTGAAGCACATTTGTCCAGTTTCTTAGGGTTGTCATTTGAGCTGTGATTATCGAGATGATTACTGAAACGCACCAATAAATATCAGAGAAACTAGTTATATTTTTTTTTGTTGGTTGCTTTACTTAGCGCTTTTTACTAATAACTCGGTAGTTACAGTTTTTCTGACTGTTGCTTTACAGTTTTCTCTTCAAATACCCAAAGGCCTGGGTTTAATACCAAGAAAGTTGGATTCTAAGTACATTCGGGAAAAAGGGATCTGCGTTTCTTCCGGATTCTTTCGCGTCAAAGCCGCAGATTCCTTTTTTTTTTAGTACAATTAATAATCCGAGATCAAAGTGTGCTTCTTGGCACAGCCACTGAACAGAAAAGCAGGTATGATAAAAGGAAAAGGGACAAGTGAAGACGTGATAAAAGGCAACTTTTACCGCTGGCCAAGCCATATTGAATAGGGCTGCGAAGCGTGACGTCAATTCTTGGGCTGGAAATTCAAATTACGATGAAACGTGGATGCGTAGACATGTTTTTTCGGAACTTTGGCGAATTATTTTGGCCTAAAATATTTGTCGTAGATCCTACTAATCCACCAGAACGTTTTCACGTCGAAATAATACTAGGAATATTGACAATCAGTTGTTAGTTACAACTAGAAACCATTTTTTACGGTACTTTCGCACCTTGCTTTTTACGTCATCACCGCGCAGCCCTATGTTGTATAACCTAAAAACCGTGTTCCGGGATTCTTTTGAAATTTAGGGATTTTTTTTTAAGAAAAATTGGAATTTTATTTTTGAGCTGGTGGCAACGCTGCATGCGTAATATAAAAAAAGTGACACCATCAGTGCCATCGTAGGGTTACCTAGTTTTTGCATGGATATCAACAACTTGCAGTCCTCCGTTCTTCTTCTTTAGGTACATATCAGTTGTTTTCAGTCTTGGGGGTTCTTTTCCTTGCCAAATATACCCGTAAATGATTTTTTCCAAGTTTTAAAAGATCGCTTTTGATGGTTCTGAAATATTCGACAGATACCGAATAACAGGCAAGCTGTATATATTTACATATTGCGCCCTTTGGAATATGCCTCCGGCGTGCCTCCGGAGGCATGCCTCCGGCGTGCCTCCGGCGGCATGCCTCCGGCGTGCCTCCGTGCCTCATGCCTCCAGGTGTCCCTCAAAATACCCAGTTGTTAACCCCTCGGAATTATGCAGGCTTATGATAGTTTTGACAGGATTTTTTGCAGAATCTAAATTTCTGGTGGGGGGTGGCAAAATTAGGTGGGGAGGGGAAACTTGAGTCTAGAGGAGGCTCTTGCCCCCCTGTTCCATAGCAAATTACGTCCCTTTTTACGTCCTTCCTATAAATTCCACCACCAGCAAGTTCCAAATGGCACTAAAAACGGCACTTTTGGTGCCATGTCTCAAGTGGAAAAGCTGGGGCTAGTGGGCTACCAGTACTTTTTAGAGTGATGTTTAATGATTCATTTGAAAGCTAATTTTCACATCTACGTAATCTCTATCAATTCTACCTTCCGTGAGTGTGATATAGCACAAAAAAAACACTTTTGGTGTCACTTTGAAAGTAGAAAAGGTTGTAAGTATAAAACGATATGATCATTGTAATAACTATGGCCCCCAACCTTTAACCAGAGGTTTTCAAGAACACCTCCCGTATGTTCCTCCTCCAAGCCCCCTAAATAAGCTACGCAATTAAGGTACAAGCACTAATATATCAAATTAGATTATTAGAGGTTTGGTTCTGTTGGTAAAGCTTTCGACATCGTAATAGAGTGGCTTGTGTTCCACTCCTGCTTGTTCATTTGTTTTTTGTTTTTTTTTCAATCATGGTTTTCTCCCTTCTATTTGATCATTTTCAGATAATTTCTCGGTTTTTGTAAATATGATGAACTCATTTTCTAACTCATGTCCCAGGAAGGTATTTGGTCAAGCATTTTTATTCAAAAGGGAATAGAGGTCATTCAGTCCATGGTTTGCAGCGACATTCTAAGTAGTTCACTAAATCCATTCCCCAACGAGTGGCGTAATTTTGTCAAAATCCTCTAGGGGGGGGGGGTCAACGTTGGAGATAATTTTCCCAGATCAAGTAAAAAAGACAGAAAAAACTGAAAAACGAGCCGTATAGTAATAAAAAAAAGGTAAAGATGTACTAAAGAAAAATCACCTGTTTCAGTGGATGCTTGAATTATGCAAGCTGATCTTAGTTTTGACAACCTTTTTGTAGAAACAAAATTTAAGATGGGAGGGGAGGAGCTAAACTGGGGTCTGGAGTAAAACTAAGGTCTGGTTGGGGAAGTTGCCACTCTGCCCCATAGCAAATTACGCCCCTACCCCAAACCCCTACCACTTAGGGGTTGGAAAAGTGAAGGCATGTGGTTCTGAAACCACTTAAAGTTGTATATTAAAAGAAGGATTACTTATTGTTATACTTACTTATTCAAATTATTTACTTCACATTTCCACCGTAATATTCTCTCCATACGTAAGAGTGTGCATCCAAAGTAGAAGAAAGACAAATGAAAATAGTTCTCTAGGAGAATTCAGGTAATTTTCCCCAAAATTTTTGAAATGAAAACAAACTTAGTTTATAATACCATATATCGTATCTACACGATAAATAATCTTTTTTTGAAATATCCATTCATTTCTGAGAGTGTTTTATTTAGGGACAGGTCAAGTAAATCCCTAAGCCTAAAGGCACATTTTCTGGAGCTAGCAAAATTGTCCGCAAGAATGTCGATGCATAACACTCAAAGTATAATCACCTACGGAACAAGTACTGACAAAGCCTATCCTCTCCACACAAAAAAGTGACCCTTTGTCCACGTCTCCGGAGACGATTCCATACCTATGCGAACCTGGCAACTAAATAGCGTTGTTACACAATTCAATACAACTTTCCCGGTCACTCGTCGCCTGAATCACGCTCTAGCATAATTTATTGGCTGCGAGCAAAGTATTTTGGCTCGGACCGATTAAGTAGTACAGCACTTTGCGTCTAGAGGCGCTGAGGTACGCGGGGTCACTTTTGGAGAGTTTTGTCAGTACTTGTTCCGTAGGTGATTATACTTTGATAAAACTGTTCGCTCAGTTAAATTTTAGTGTCGTAGCTACTTGACTGGAGCTACTTTCTTAAGTGCTACTGAATTTAATTTTTTTAAACAAAGAATTAAATATCTTTTTTTTCTTTTTATTTTTTTTTCCAAAAAGAAACGACACTATATTTTGATTTTTTTTCACTCTAAACTTATTTTTCCTTCAATTCTTGTACGACTTCTTAGTTCTGCTTCTTAATAAGGGTTGAGATGTCTTATCTCCTCTAGAATGGAGGTGATTAGAATTTATATTAAAAAGAAAGTTTTCAAGTGAAACTAAAGGACTAACATTAAAACTCAAAAGGAACAGAAATTATTCCATTAATTCAAAGTTTTCCGAGGGAAGTAAACAGTGAAGTTGAAACTTAAAACGAACAAAAATTATTACTTCACAGCCTATCTAACACATATCAATAAAACTAATGCAAATAAATCAACTGGTGATATTTCTCTATGTTTGTAACATTACAGAAAACTAGCACTTTACTGAAAACGCAAAACAATATAGGAGTTTTGGTACGGACAAGTAAACTTTTTAAGGACACTTTTAACAGTATAAAAGTAAAGTATTTTTAGATTGCTGCTTTATTTTTTTATTTTTTTTGTTTAATTTTGCATCATTTCTGCACAGTAAGCTCAGTTCAATGATTGACTGTCGTGTTGGATCTGAAAACGGCATTTCATGATTATTTTGTAGACAAGTTTGAAGTGAGTAGTGATGTGTCAATCTGTTCAACAAGACAGTCTCTCCGCCATACAACAAGACAAGTACTGTGTCAATTAAAGAGAGAAGACAGGTATATGGATGTTTTATGTTTATGGATGTTTTATGTTTATGGATTTTAATTGTTCATTGTACTGGTGTTAAATATCATGTTTCTGTTAAAAGTCATGACTGTTTTCATGCATTTATGGTTTTTTTTTCCTGGTATTGTTTTATGGTAGGTGTTTTATTTAATATTTTTTTTGTATGGATGTTTTATTGTATGGATATATGGTTTTTAATAGTTTTTCAGGCTGTTATGGATGTTTTAATGTTAGACATGATTCTTCATTGTAGCATGATTATAGGAGTTGACGCTTTTACTCTGACATTGAGCGTGGATATAAAAAGTCCAATGTTGAAATTGATTAGTTTACATTATTTCAAATTGGAGAAATAAACTTTCAAATATTGTGAAAATGAGTAGTTTCACACTATTACACCTATAAGGAGCTGATAGTGATGTTGTGAAGACAAGGGCCCCCAATGTAGCAGTTGAAATTGGAAAGGATTCCCGACTATTATTTGAGTGGGATGAAATGATTGGCAGATACATTATATAATTGAGTAAATTTAAGTCGGATGAATAATTATGCGTTGCCGCAAAAGTGAATATAATTTATTTATCACGACTACAGCATGGATTGAATGCTATTATGAAGTATATTGAGGAAAATGGATTGACTTACCTAACGCAAAGAGAGTGAAAATATATTCTTTTATTACATTTCTGTCAATAATTTTTTTTATAATGCTTTTTTTGATTAGACACTCTAGATGACCGTTTACTCCACTTTTCCTCTCTCTATGGTGAGTGGTGGTGGTGACCAAAAGGTACTGAGATTGTGCACAAAGCAGAAACTTGCAATTTTTATTTTAGTCTATAGTTGGTAGTGGGAGTATCAAGAACGAAAATGATTGGATTTGAGAAAGAGAAGATCTTATGGAATCTAGTCAAATTGAAAAAATGTTTAGTGATAGATGATGGCTTTCTGGAATTATCTCTTCAACGGAAAATGTTTTCCCTAGAAATGCTTAACAGTATAATGGGAACTGATTCCCCATCTTTAGATTATTGTATGAAGCTTATGCGTTGTGAATCAAATGCATTTAGTCAATTTGTTGATATATTAATTGAAACGAAACAAAATGACATTGTGATTCTACTTTTAACCACTACCCAGAAATTCATTCTTTAAAACAGTAGGAAATAAGTTTTTGTGACGATACTCAATTACTTCTCCTCCTCCACCTCCTCCTAAAAGACAATCTTTTTTTTTATATTGATTTTGAGTCAGTTTCTTCTTGGCAGTGAGACGGACAACATCGAAAAAATGTATCACACATGTTCACTATGTTTATATACATTGGGCAGCTGGTCATCATGTTAGAACTGTACTACAGTGGAAGACTATAATGAAAAGTGTAGACTATGCTATCCATGTAAATTGCATAAAGGATAAGCTGGTTCCTGCGTCATCGTTGGGAGGACAAAGCTAGTAATGATTATAAACCTAGTGATTTTTATTTAGCTTTTACAGGAAGTGATTCTTCATATGAGAATATTGTGTGCGATACTACTTCAAATAATTAGATAGAAACAGGAGAGTTTCTCAATATGAATCGTAATAATATCATTGGCTTCACAAGGAGATTTAACAAGAATGAAGTTACACTACATTGTGGAAAATGTGACTCTGGCTTTGCAAAACAGGATCAGTACAAGTTGAATCCCAATGATCTGCCACCACGAGTCGTTGTCGACGACGACTGCGATGACAATCTAAATTACTATGAAGAAGAAGAAGAAGAAATCTAGACAATGAAGACAAAAGACCTTTTTTTTATAGTGCATATATATTTTATTAATAAACAAATTCACATACATTTTTAAAACACTGTATTCTTAGGGCACTGAAATCAATACTATACAGGTATGAGAGAGTATTTTCTACTAGAAAGTCATTCAAAAGTGGACTGTGTTACATAAATGTTGAGAAATTCACTGAAAGTATAGTCACGACATCGAAAAATGAAACAAAGTAATGCATGAAAATCACAGCTTTTGGTTGATAAATCTTGTACTCGCATCCGATTTTGAATAATTGTTTTCCCACTTCCTTCAAGGTAGTTTTTGATGTGTGGTGTGTAGAATGTATATGGTAGACCAAGAGGAAAAAAAAATTCTATATTCTTCACTGTTTGAAAGATGCATAGCCAATCACCCGTCTGCACAGTCGATGGACTACTATTATCAATGATAATGGTATTGTTAACAGTATGAATATAATCAAGGAAATCTGAGGGCATACAATAGCATTTGTATTTGGACATGAAAGGATCCATGTTAAATACATCGATTACTTGCCGTGTATTCATGGTCCCAAATCTAATAAAAGAGCGCCGTTGAGGGTTATATCCCAATAGGCTCCAAATTCATTAGTGAGGTAAGTGCTACACTCTCTGTCAATGGTTTGTCAAAGATACACTCTAAACGTACAGTACCCGTTCGGACAATACTCATATCTGGAGTACCAGACAAGTCCAAAACAATGATACAATGACTTTTTGCAAACATGCAATCGGTTATACCATTTTCATATAGTTGAGAATCTCGATCTAGGGATTACATTGTCAATTCATGTAGGGTCCTATAGGATTTATCAAACGACAAATTGTAGAGAGGATTTCCATTTACTTTACATACAAGAGAGGAAAGTCCAAATAGTTCAAATTCATGTGGCGAACTTGTCCACAATCCTATGGCACTGGTACTTTTTACAAAAGCCAAGGCAAGTTTCGAAGGAACTTCACCATTGATAAATGAAGAATCGGTGTAGGTACTTGATCCAGTGGCAATATGACGTTGATTCGCAATTATGATATATAAATATATATATATATATATATATATATATATATATATATATATATATATATATATATATATATATATATATATATATATATATATATATATATATATATATATATATATATATATATATATATATATATATATATTTGGCCCCCGCGGCCGGCCCTTTGGGGGGTGGACAGGCCTTCGGCTGGCCACCGCCAGCGGCTGCCGCGACCTTCCAGAGGTGGGGGGGCCCTTTCCAATTGTGATAAGTGTGTTTTTTAGTGTCATGTTTTGAATTTTTACGTGATAGTGCCTTCTTCATGTTTTTTTATGTGTGTGTGTGTATTAATAAAACATTTAGTTTTTTTTGTAGTGATGTTTTTATTCTGTAAAAAAAAATGTATCATTTTAAAAAAAAATTTTCTTGTTCTTGAATCTGATTAAGGAAATTACTATTATTATATATTGAAGGGAATGATGCAATCTACAGTCAGTTCTGTTTTGACGTCGATGCAAGTGGGGACTATGTATCAATTTAAAACTCCATTTAGATCGTTTCTTTGCGGACCATCAATGTCCGGCAAAACGACACTTTTAACGAAAATAATTCAAAATACTGAAATTTTTTTTTAGAAAATCCAACAAAAATTTACTATTGCTAAAGTGTTGGCAAGAGTCCTAGGATAGAATAAAAACTATTGCCCCAGACACAAAATTTATACACGGACTTTACATTATCAAAAGTATTGAATCAAACTCTTGGCTGATTATTGACGATCTGGCTGAGTCCATTGAAGAATGGTCTCAGGAGATGAAACAATTGTTCACTTTCCGATCTCATCATCAACGGATCTCCGTAACCCTAGTTCTACACAATCCCTTTCAGCAGAGCAAATGTATGAGAACAGTTGCTTTGAATTGCACCTACTATATCGTCTACAGGGTTGCTCGTGATTCCAGTCCCCTCATAACGTTAAACAGACAGGTGTATCCGGTGAACCGAAATTCCTACTCTCTGCCTACAATCAGGCTACGAATAAACCCTACGGATATATTCTATTGGACCTGAATCAGAACGTACCCGACGATCTGCGTGTAGTCACCGACATTTTTGATAATAAAATTACTGTATATCTGCCGGTGAACAGTAAAAAAGGTCGTTAGTTGCAATCATGACACTGAAGAAACTACATGAACATCGACATTTATTCACCGTCCTAAGTAATTCGAAACCTCGACTTAGGAAGGCACTACTGAGACATGGTGTCGACAGAGAATTCATTAATCTCATATCTGAACTTTGTTTAAATCTAACTGAAGGCAATGTTAAACTGCCAGAAGATGTTAAGCAACAGACAAAGCAACATTGTTCCCTTGTACGCTCCCTAGCATCAGCAGCAAGCAAAAATAAAGAAAACGATTTTAAAAGAAATGGTGGTAATGCTTCAAGCGGGTGGTAACTTCTTTACACTTTTACTGTCAATCATTGCAGGACTTGTAAACAGTTTTCTCTAGAGAATGGCCAAACCCTATAAATTGACTCCAATTGAACTCGCCCTTTCGCCAAAGGAAAATTTCGATGACAATCTCAATAAATGCATTAACAATGAGACAATTGCCGACGATGAAAAGTTAATTTTGCTTCAAAATGCAGTTCGCCGAGTGGACAAACACAAGTCCTATCGTGAGAGATGACTCAAAGTAAATGTCATTGATCACAATAAGAAAATGACTCCATCATCATCATCATTATCATCATCACCAATAATACCAAAAGAAGAAGAAGAAGATTTGTCTAAAGTTATGACAAGTGTTGCAGATCTAATGCCACACTCCTATCGTGAACAGTGTAAAAGACTCTTGACATATCTCAATGACAGTAAACATGTTTAAATTAATGTTAATGGGAATCAAGTTGTAATCCAAGGCGAGACCTATATTCTACTTGAGTTATTATCAGATTTGGTCACGAATCGTAAAAGACTTGTATGATTTGACAGTCATCTGCGTACATTTTCAAACTCATCAAACTTTCCCAAAAGCCTTATTGCCAATAAACATGTTTTAAAACGATTAGAGGAATTTAGTCAAATATCAAACGATGTTTTTAAATTATTTTCGGAAAATACTAGCACGCCAAGTGGAAATGATTTGACAAGAGCTATTAGTGGGGGAGTCAAGCGAAGACGTCTTAATATCACTGCATCCCCCTTACCATCACCTGTTAGTATGCGAATGGGCAGTGGACACTTCACTACGTATTTACGTTCAAAATGGTTGAAGCATTGAAACTTGTTTATGAGAATATTGGTGCTGTGGGAAGTTTAAGTTCACCCACCACACTTGCTCAAGTCAGTGGACTTAACAAGAATCGGGCGGCAGAGTATCTAAAGAATGAATCAAGTTACACTTTACATCGTAACCGTAGAGTTCGCGGTAATCACTATCGAAAAACTAAAGCCTTTTTCCCATTACAAATACTACAAGCAGATCTTTTGACTCTGGATGAGATTCAACGGCGTCACAATCACCCATACAAGTACATTCTACTTGCAATCAGTGTTTTTAGTCGCTATGCATATGCCGTTCCACTGCGGTCAAAGGGTGGTGATGAAGTTGCTAAAGCTCTTGAAATCATCCTTGAACAGGATTGCTATAAGAAGATTCAAACAGATCGGGGTAGTGAATTTGTTAATCCCCATGTAAAGAAGGTTCTACTTAAATATAATACAATCCTCTATCATAGTCATAGTCCAATAATAGCAGCATTGGCCGAACGGCTGATAAGAAATATTCGACTTTTAATTTCTAGGTATTGCACTTTGAAAAATATTGCTGCTTTTATTCATGATTTTGATAAAGTCATGTTGATTTATAATCAACGTCCACATCGATCCCTGTCCAACTCAACCCCAATAGAAGTTCATCAGGATACATTTGACACTTTTCTTAAACAATATTCCAATGGTGGTGGTAATGAGAAGAAAAAGAAGAAATTCAATGTTGGTGATACTGTTCGAATCAATCGAACTACTAATGTTTCGAAAAGGGTAATTACTTATGATCCACCGAACTTTTTAAAGTCTCCAAACTCTCGGACACTATACCCATAACGTATCGTCTACGTGACATGAAAGATGATGAGATTCATGGCAGCTTTTATGGTTATGAATTACAAAAAGTTAAAAACACCGGAATCTATCAGATTGAAAAGATATTAAAGACTCGTACTCACAGGGGCATGAAACAGTTGCTTGTTTGTTGGCTAGGATACAACTCTGATTTTGATTCTTGGATCAGTGTTGAAGATATTGACAATGCCCAATGATTTTTATGTAACGTTTATGTCCAACGTCTCCGACCCCCTCTACAATGATTTGAATAACAAGTTATTTTTGGACGAAACTCTTCCCCACCATCAAATTCGATGATGGAAAGTATGAAGTGGCTCTTGTCGACTGCATTTTCAAAAATACCTATGATATTCCGAGAAAGGATGGTGTGTATGATATAAAAGTTATACCATTCGATTGGTCACTCTTCGTCGAGTATGAATGGGTTAAAGCATTTAAATCTAATGACTATCTGGATGTTACACTGAGATATAAAGAATACGGTACTATGACGGATTTGTGTCTTGCAATCAATAAAAAAATCTCATATCGTAGGAATGGTACATTCCATTTTAATTATTCAATGGAACATGATAGGATTTACATTACCTCGCCTGTTGACACTGAAATGATTCATCTCAACGATAATCTGAGAGATGTTCTTGGCTTTAAACAGAATATGTTCAATAGAAAAACGCAGGCACTGTTAGCGGGATGGATCAAGTAATTTTTGCTGATTATCCACCTGGTCTCGCCTCGGACTCTTGCATATTTCTGTATGCATCCTTTGTGGAAACATCAAGAGTTGGTAATTCAAAAGTCCCCCTCCTACGTGTTCTTGAACGAAAAACAACCCATGAAAATGTTCATCACTGTAATATAAAGCATCTTCAGTATGTTCCTGTAAACACTTCATATTTGGAACTCTGTCAGTTAACACTAAGAAGTTAATTAGGTGATCCTCTAGCAATAAAAAAAGGTTTGGCCGTGATTGCATGTCATTTTCGACCCATTCAGCAACAACAAAATGGCTAATAGAAAAAATATATTTGTATGCCCTGATATTGATTGCTATGCTACTGCTCTCCAACCACGACAATTGGGTCATAGAATTGACCATTATGAAGGCCGTTCGTCAATGTCGGACTACGGTCTTGGCAGTTGGTTTGCTAAGCTGTTTCGCTCTGCAATACCTCTGGCTAAAAAATATATTACGCCGGTTGCCGCGGATTTTGCATCCTCTACGCTACACGAATGGGGGGCTGGTAAAGATTTTAAAGAAAGTGTTTCACAATATCTCAGGTCCAGCTCACGATCTCTTGGCGAGCGATTGAAATCACGAAAAAGTGGAAAAGGTTTTAATTGGAGGAGAAACATCTCATCACTCATCAGTCTCTACTCAGGTCAGAAGCGAAAGACATCATCATCACTCTTATCAAAGAAAAGTAAGAATAAGAAAAAGAAACCAAGAAGAAAAATTTTTAGATCGAAAAGGGATTTCTTTTCTTAGATGGTATGTCTGCTCCACAAGGAATCTCATCCCACTGTCACTTCATCTCTAAATCTTTTCAATGCAGAAAGTGTGGATGTCAGTGTAAAACATGGGTACTATGAACAATTCTATTCACAGCAACCACTTTCTGAAAACATACATTTTCAAATTTATTCCAATGAAGACTACTTTATAGATTTATCATCCACATTTATCGATTTAAAAGTTGTGGTGAGAGAAAAGTCTGACAATTTACCTCCCTCCAACGTCGATGGACTATCCTAAGAAAATGGTACACTACAAAATTTATTTTAACAAATATGTGTCTACATAAATGATACATTGGTGAGCACTAGCAATAATCTATCGAACTATGCGAGTTACATACAATTTATGATGATGACTCCAATGGCCTATAAGAAGTTGAGAGGTCTGCCAATGGGCTATGACTATAGATCAAATGTTGATACTGACGGTGAACTCACTTGGGCAGTGAGCAAGGAGTATCATTTAGTTGGTAGACTCAATCATGAAATATTCAATATATCCCAATGGATGCCCCCAATGCTAAAATTGATCACACAATCGCCACTCACACACACACACTCACACAATCGCCAATCAACGTCATATTACCACTGAATCAAGTACCTACACCGATTCTTCATTTATCAATGGTGAAATTTCTTCGAACCTTGCTTTGGCTTTTGTAAAAAGTACCAGTGGCACAGGATTGTGGACAAGTTCGCCACATGAATTTGAACTATTTGGAGTTTCCTCTCTTGTATGTAAAGTAAATGGAATTCCTCTCTACATTTTGTCCTTTGATAAATCCTATAAGACCCTATATGAATTGACAATGCAATCCCTAGATCGAGATTCTCAACTATATGAAAATGATATAACCGATTCAGTGTTCGCAAAAAGTCATGGTATCATTGTTTTGGACTTGTCTTGTACTCAAGATATGAGTATTTTCCGAACGGGTACTGTACGTTTAGAGTGTACCTTTGACAAACCATTGACAGAGAGTGTAACATTAATCTAACTCAATCAATTTGAAACCCTTTGGGAAATTACCCCAGACGGTAGTGTTCTACTAGACTTGGCAACATGAACACCAGTCAAATAATTGATGTATTTAAAATTTTTTGATCCTCTTGGTCTACCATATGCATTCTACACACCACACATCAAAAACTACCTTGAAGGAAGTAGAAAAACAATTATTCAAAATCGGAAGCGAGTACAAGATTTATCAATAAAAAGCTGTGGTTTTCATGCATTACTTCATTTCATTTTTTGATGTCGTGACTATACTTTCAGTGAATTTCTCAACATTTATGTACACAGTCCACGTTTGAATGACTTTCTAGTAGAAAATACTCTCTCATACCTGTATAGTATTGATTTCAGTGCCCTAAGAATAAAGTGTTTCAAAAATCTATGTGAATTTGTTTATTAATAAAATATATATTCACTATAAAAAAAAGTCTTTTGTCTTCATTGCTTAGATTTCTTCTTTTTCTTTTTCTTCATAGTAATTTAGATTGTCATCGTAGTCGTCGTCGACAACGACTAGTGGTGGCAGATCATTGGGATTCAACTTGTACTGATCCTGTTGTGCAAAGTCAGGGTCACATTTTCCAAAACATATTGTAGCTTCATTTTTATTAAATCTTCTTGTGAAGTCAATGATACTATTACGATTCATATTGAAAAATTCACCTGTTTCTATATGATTATTTGAAGTAATATCGAACACAATATTTTCATATGAAGGATCACTTTCTGTCACAGCCAAATAAAAATCGCTAGGTTTATAATAATTACTAGCATTGTCCTCACAATGATGACGCAGGAACCATACTCTTTTCATGTTTTTGCAATTGAAACGTGCTCCAAATTCGTCTTCCCAATACAATTTAAATCCACGACGATACCAATCCCTTAGAAATAAACTGAAGTCACGTTTAGGGTTTTTTCCAATCATACCAGGGTATTTTCCCACTGGTCACACTTATCATAATGACAATTGGAGCATAGATATCCGTTAGGATGAGGGTCACAAGTCTCTTCAAGGCAAGTATTACAGTCCTTAATTTGTAGAGCATATCCTTTATGCAATTTACACGGATTGCATAGTCTACACTTTTCATTATAGTCATCAACTGTATTACAGTTCTCACATGATGACCAGCTGCCCAATGTATATAAACATAGTGAACATATATGACACATTTTTTCGATGTTGTCCGTCTCACTGCCAAAAAGAAACTGACTCAAAATCAATAAAAAAAAATTGTCTTCTAGGAGGAGGTGGAGGAGGAAAAGTAATCGAGTATCGTCACAAAAACTTATTTCCTACTGTTTTAAAGAATGAATTTCTAGGTAGTGGTTAAAAGCAGAATCACAATGTCATTTTGTTTCGTTTCAATTAATATATCAATAAATTGAGTAAATACATTTGATTCATAACGCATAAGCTTCATACAATAATCCAAAGATGGGGAATCAGTTCCCATTATACTGTTAAGCATTTCTAGAGAAAATATTTTCCGTTGAAGAGATAATTCCAGAAAGTCATCATCTAACACTAAATATTTTTCCAATTTGACTAGATTCCGTAAGATATTCTGTTTCTCAAATCCAATCATTTTCGTTCTTGATACTCCCAGTACCAACTATAGACTAAAATATCAATTGCATGTTTCTACTTTGTGCACAATCTCAGTACCTTTTGGTCACCACTACCACCCACCATAGAGAGATAGAAAGTGGAGTAAACGGTCATCTAGAGTGGCTAATCAAAAAAAAGCATTATAAAAAAACATTTTTATTGAAAGAAATGTAATAAAAGAATATATTTTCACTCTCTTTGCGTTAGGTGAGTCAATCCATTTTCCTCAATGTTCTTCATTATAGCATTCAATCCATGCTGTAGGCGTGATAACTACATTATATTCACTTTTGCGGCAAAGCATAACTGTTCATCAGACTTAAATTTACTCAATGATAAAACGTATCTGCCAAACAACTCATCCCACTCAAATGTTAGTCGGGAATCCTTTCCGATTTCAGCTGTTACATTTGGGGCCCTTGTCTTCACAACATCACTGTCAGCTCCTTCGAGGTGTAATAGTTTGAAATTACTCATTTTTATAATATTTGAACGTTTATTTCTCCAATTTGAAATAATGTAAACTAGTAAGATTCATTTAATTGACTGAGATACTAACTCGGTATCGGACTTTTTATATCCACGCTCAATGTCTGAGTAAAAGTGTCAACTCCTATAATCATGATACAATGAATAATTATGTCTAACATTAAAACATCCATTTCAGCCTGAAAAACTATTAAAACCGTCTATCCATACAATAAAACATCCATACAATAAAAACATTAAATAAAACACCAACCATACAACAATACCAGGAAAAAAACCATCAATGCATGAAAACAGTCATGACTTTTAACAGAAATATGATATTTAACACCAGTACAATGAACAATTAAAATCCATAAACATAAAACATCCATAAACATAAAACATCCATATACCTGTCTTCTCTCTTTAATTGACACAGTACTTGTCTTGTTGTATGGCGGAGGGACTGTCTTGTTGAACAGATTGACACATCACTACTGAAGTGTCATTACCGACTCGCCTTAGAATTTGTATCACAACTTAAAATTCTCCATTTTATAGAGAGAAATAACTGGATTTCCTGAGTTCATATTACGGCTGATATGTTCTTCATTCCGAGTAATTCTAGGTGAGATCAAGATGTTACCTGATATTAATAAAAAAAAACTTTCCGAACAATAAGTTTTTCAAAGAAAAGCAAAGGCCGTTTTAAATTTAAGCTCAGCAGATACAAATACCTGTTAAAATTCAAATTCAAAACGACCAGAAATTACTATTAAAGAATAAATGAAACCCAAAACGAACAGAAATCAAATAAACAATCATAGCAAAAAATATACAACAAGTTATAATATAAATGAATAAATAGATCTTAAAGCAAGTAATGCTCAGATTAAATATGAAATAAAGCTTAAAACGAAAAAAAAATTTCGCTATTGAACTACAAATGAAACTTAAAACGAATAGAAATTAAATAAACAATCAATGCAAACAAACATACAGTAGATATTAATGTAAATGAATAAATAAATCTTAAAACGAGTGAAACTTAAATTGAATATGTAAATCAAGCTTGAAACGAACAAAAATCACAACCAACAAGAGTTTGGGTATCGCCTTTTTCTCTCACTGTAAAAGTCTAAAACCTACTGCGTCATTGGCGCTTTACTGAAAACCAATTTTATTACAAATATTTTCTTTTGTACTTAATATTGAAAAATATTAAAAATATAGTCAAATTTTGAACTTATGAGCTTTCAGAAATTAATATCATCATACATCAAATATAAAGTTTAATTTATTAGTTCTTTCTATAGTTGTTCAAGACGAATATAGTTTCACTACAAACGAGAATTTGGATACTGCCCCCTTCCTTAACTGTAAATAAAAACCAAAAGCCTACTGCGTCACTGGCGTTTCAATGAAAATGAATTATATTACAAATATTATCTTTTCCACTTCTTCCAGCATTGAAAATAAAAATAAAATTAGAATGAAATAAATTATTGAACAGATGGATCTTTCAACAACTAATATCATTATATATCAAATATTTAATTTGATGTTGTTAATACTTTCCAAGACTGTTCAAGACACATATAGTTTTCAGTAAAGCGCCACTTTGAACTATTTTTTACACAATGTTTACCTCAAAATTTTTATCTGGTGCATTTAGGGAGTGGAGGTGGGGGGAGGGGTAATTGCCCTCCCATCTCTTTTGACTCTTAAAAAGTGAACGAGAACTTTCAATTTCCAATCAAATAAACCCTCCCCGTAGGTTATACAAGCATCCCTTCCATGAAAACGATATATGCCCCCAGAGTATTACTTACAACGCCTGCCTCCGGGCCATGGGAGTTGCGTTGACACAGGAGTTTTTCTTATCTGAACTTTGAATTATTTTTTATGAAAGGGCTATTTTAAAAATTTTATCGGATAGGCTTGGGGAAAAAGAGTGTGTGGGGGGAGGGGCAGGGCTAGTTTCCCTCAGATAATCACTTTCGACAATTAAAAAGAACACTAGCCATTCAAATTTCCAATCCAATGAACTCTTTTTGAAGTTTCTACGACAACGCTTTCTATAAAAACCTTATATGTCCCCAGGGTATAACTTACCCTCCTTGCCCTGAGGGCTTTGGGGGGGTTGTTATCCTCAAATACCTAATTTCCAGAATTTTAAACCATGTTGAACAAAATGGCTATCTCAAAATTTTGATTAGGTGTGTTTGGGGCGTAAGAGGGGGTTTGTTGCCCTCCAATTACTTTTGACTTTTAAAAAGGGCACAAGCCCTTTGAATTTCCAATCGAATGAGCCCTTTTGAAGTTTCTACGACAAATCTTTCTATAAAAAGCCTATTTGCCCCTGGGCATAACTTAAAACCCTTGCTCTGAGGGCTATGGGGGAGTGTCCTCCTCAAAAACATAATTTCTATCTGGAAATCAAGTACGTAGAGCAATATGGCTATCTCAAATTTTTGATTGGATGTGTTTGAGGAAATGGTTGGCGTGGAAAGGATGTTCATTGCCTTCCAATCACTTTTGACTCTTAAAAAGAGTACTAGAACTCTCAATTTCCAATCAAATGAGCCCCCTTTGAAGTTTTTACGACGACCCCTTCCATATGAAGCGCCTCTAGGAAAACAAATAAATAAATTATAATAATAATAAACATTGGAGGCGTATGGCCTTTACTAGAGGCAACGCTATAGCGTTGCCTCTGAAATCAATGCATTCTTATATTGTATACTTATATTGTAATAAATGCATTCATATTAATTGTATACTGAAAGTTACTGATATCACTGCTCCTGTAGGAC
The DNA here is from genome assembly GCF_049724085.1 of Artemia sp. Qi Xiang Cuo. Taxonomy (NCBI): domain Eukaryota; kingdom Metazoa; phylum Arthropoda; class Branchiopoda; order Anostraca; family Artemiidae; genus Artemia; species Artemia sp. Qi Xiang Cuo. Next base: position 100,378,883 of record NC_142794.1, on the reverse strand, counting down.
TATGAAAAGCGTTATGAACTAGTTTGCTTCTGTGAGGTTACGTATTTACTTTTGATTCTTAAATCAATATTCTTGTTTTTTATACTGGGCTATTGTGTTTCCAGTAAACGCTTGTTTTCTGTAATGTTACAAACAAAGAGAAATATCACCAGTTGATTTATTTGCATTAGTTTTATTGATATATGTTAGATAAGCTGTGAAGTGATAATCTTTGTTCGTTTTAGTTTCAACTTCACTCTTTACTTCCCTCGAAAAAATTAAATTTTTTGAATTAATATAAGCTAAGATCACATTGACCATTCACGGCGTTTGACAAAAAACAAGAAAGTATAAAAAAAATAATAAGATAATAACCTAAAAAAGGGAAGGTAATTTTCAGCCAGTGGAAAAAAAGAAGAAGTAAAAGAAACACTTCCACTTTTTTAATTTTTATTTCAAAATGTTAGTTTTTATTTTTTTTGTTTTGTTTTAAGCACTGAGAATAGCTTGGCGGAGCTCCTTGCCGAAACGTATGTACTTGTCTTTTTGCTGTTTTTTTTTCTATCGGCTTCTTTTCTGTCTCTTTTTTAAATTATAATCTATACATCTTCTCGGTTTTTTTTTTTGTTTTTTCAAACTTAGACCAATTGGGTTGGACAAGTTTAACATTTTTTTATTTGAGTTAATTTTTGCCTAATTTGTATAGCCAATTATTAGGTTCTCAGTTCGTAGGAAGTAGCTCAGTCTGGCAATATTCATTTAGGTATACACGTTTGACAAAGAGACAAAAACGTCTAGGCACTCAAGCCAGAAGTAGAGTTACACTTTCAAAGGAGTAAAGGGGATGGAGTTTTTTTCCTCGAAGCTTAAACTACATACATTGTGTATATTTAAAGGGCAAAGAAGAATATTCTGGGGCTACAGTAAAGAGCCTGGGCTTCAACAAAGACTTCAAATTACAGTAGCGAGAAGTAGAGTAAGATTTGAGAATGCTTTGCGGTTGACACAGACGTCAATAACAGTGTCAATTCACAAAGTCTAGGGGAAGGAATATATTTTTCAAAACCTTGGGAGACAATTTTTTTGATTTTTCACTTTTTTAATGAAACTACCAAAAAAGACATTTTTCAAATAAAAATAGAAGAAAACAAAAGTTTTTCAAAATGTGCCCTCCCTCCCATCTAGATGGTGTACTGCGAAAATGAATATGCTATCCTGATACTCATGGGCCCTAGACCCGAAGAGCACTAAGTCTATTGGTGAATTTTTTGGCCTCTAAAAGTTATGGGCTCAAGAAGTCGGTACTCCCTTGTATTTTGTCGGTCGACATTGGGATTGGACAGGTGGGAGACCTATTCTACTCAAATACTTTCATATTCTTAATTGATGGAATCAGCTGTTTGACTGGATATAGAAGCCGAAGGCGAAGATAGTTTTTGCTAAGAAAATCAAGACTTGAAAGGAACCCGGTAGTGAGTTTTCAGTCGTGGTTACAGTCGGATTAAGTGTGAATGTGGATATATAGAAACTATAGAATGAGGTAATAGTCGCAAAATTTACACTCATAGTATTGAACATGCGGGTTCCCATTTGAAGTTCTGTCAGCTAGATTTTTATTCCTTTATCTGAAATAACACTTGCGTATCCATATAACGATTTTGGTTACACTCTAGATGAGGGTTGTTTTTCTATCTTAGAAGGTGAATAAAACTCAAGAATAGATCGAGAGCCTCTATGAAACCCCAGGAGGGTATTTCAAAATGCCTACCTCAGCCCCTTCCCCCTCTATATGGCACTGAAATTTTACAATCATTGTGTTAGAAACGCGCAACCTTGAGAAAGAAATGTGCTGCTCAAATGAGGCAAAAGGAAAGGTTTTGAGCCTCATACCTTGGCCTAGTCCTGATTTTATAATATTTGAGGGATGGAAAACTTGATATGCCTTAAAATCATCCCGAAACAATGGGAAATACATTTTAAAAAATTAGAGCCAAGACAAAAAAGAGACTGGAACCTAAAATTATGGTCAAATGTTTTTGTTAATTAATAGTTAGATAATAGACAAGACCTTATACAGAAGGGGTTTTAGGGTTTAACACTTCTCAAGCCCAAAATTTTTGTTTGACTCGTAAAAAAGCAACAAAATGCATATAAACAAGTTTCTGATACATCTTTAGAAGTCTTTTTTGTACACTTGGCTTTGCTAGGTAGAAGATGAAAAAATCACAGGATTCGTCTTTATGCTCTGTCCAAATAAACTAATCCCTTCCTTGGCAAATTGTTAGTAATAGTCCAGATCCTCAATGATCCCTTCGAAGTACCTAGCTTCAACCCTTTCTCCTTCAAAAGGCGCTTACGTTTGATGACGTTTTATAATCTTTCTGTTATACAAAGCAAGTGTTTCGAACCTCAGACCTTTGCTCAATCCTGATTTATAAGGTTTTATAGCTATTTACCTAGTGTCCTTTAGCGTTTGAGGTGCGTTTGAGTCGGTGGATAAATATTTGTTGCTATCTTTTACGGATTATATCCAGGGAAGTTAATATTCAGCGGAAAAGGGATACTTGAACGCAGTCTAAAAGTAAAATAAAGGTATATTATAGTTGTTGTATAGTAAAGCTACAGTATAGGACTAAAATTGGGTTGAAAAAATAATAGTACTACACCATTACATTCTCCGTTCACCCTTTGGCAGCAGAGTAGATTTATCTCTGCTTTGGTATATGGGCCCGGGGTTTTAATCCAGCAGCAATAGGGCCTGAAATTGCATGAAGGTTATGCAAAAGTAACTCCAAATAAGCAAAATTGTCGAGGAAGAAGAAGATAATCCATTCGATAGTCCTTCCAAATATAATAATCGCTGCCGTTTCAATTGAATCCCAGTCCCTAATGTAGCCCCAACCCTTATCCCGAAGTTTACTGAATTTATCGGAATATTGGATCGTGAATATTGGATCGTGGGCTGCAGTGTTGGCACTCGGGGGCTTTTTGATGCAGGGAATTCTTAGTAGGAGTAGTGGTATTTAACAATATGGCATACGAAATAGGGAGAATTATTCATTGGCCGTAATAGATCGCATCACTAAAACACTCATTAAGAACGCTTGAGGTTTCTTAAACACAACTGTTGAGCTTAGGACGTTGGAAGCGATCTCTTTAGCTTGTAAATAATGTAACTATCGCTGATTATGACTATGATTTGACTATGACAATACAGACTTTTTTTCCTTCGAAAAGCCGTCTTTCGTTTTTCCTTTTCGTTTCTTCCGCTGCTAACCCAGTGAAAGCGCCCTATCTAAGCTCTATCTAGGAAGTATTACGAGGCTGCTAGGCTCAATACGGTATTTTGAAATATCAAATTCAGACATTTGTAAACGTCGATGCTTTAAAGTGAACCCGTGAAAATGCGAGGCCTATTCTCAGCGACTTCGTTAAGACCCATACCTTCACATAATAGGGCGTTAAAACAATACAACATTAATAAAATCTGAGTACCATATAGTGGAAAATTACTAATTTAATAATATCCATTATATAAATATATTTTAACATTTTGAAATTCCTGTTTTTTATTCTTTACGTTTGTTTCTTAGTTTTAATTACATTCTTTTGGGGTTAGTTGATTTAGGGGATCTCGTATTGTGTGTGTATGTTTGTGTGTGTGCGTTTTTTTCCCCTTAATTGTTAATATCATCGAAATTAATTTTAACTTTGTCTTGCTTCTTACCAGCTATGATTATAAGAAAAGTATTTATTCATGGTTGTTAATTTATAAATATTTTTTTTAGGTTCCTGAGCCTTTCAATGTTGGCCCTTTGCCTGTTGGCCCAAACAAATGCGGAAGATACAAAGTCGGAAGCTGTAAGTATTACCGATTTCAATACATGACCTTATATGTGTATATAAAACATAGGTATGCCTAATTTTGAACCCAACGTTAGTATTAGATTTCGTGGAATCACTGGAGACTCATTTTTCGTTAGCCAATCACATTTTCCGCAATTTTGTACCAAAAGGGAATCAATAGCCATTGTCTTTTCAAAACCGGATTGGTTTCTGTGCGAAACTTTAAGCCAATAAAAAGAACGAAAAGTTAGCTTACAACAATTTGGCTCCCCTTCGCGAAATTTTAAACCGGTAAAAGGAATAAACAGTTTTTAGTCTCACGATTTTTCATAAGTAAACTCTCTGTTGTCTGTCGTATATCTATGTCTAAAATTATGGATTAAATCTTCTTGTAGTCCGCTCGAGTAAGAAAATCCAAGCCATAAAATACATCGATGCTATTTCGTAATTTTAGCGCAGAAGTATGCATGTAATCGAAGTTACTGTCACATCGACGAAATGAATTTAAGAAAGATTAATTAAAATCAGGGTCCTATTCAGGTTTTTTTCTGGAAGGGGACTTAAAAAAAGGATTTTTTCAGGGAGGGGCTTACAAAAATGCTTTTTTCAAGGGGGGTTTAAAAACGCATCAACAATTTGTTTATATTCATTTTTACGAGTCGGACAAACATTGTTTTGCGGGAAGAGGGGGGGAGGGATTCAAACACCCGCCCCCCCCCCCGAGATACGGCCTTGCTTAAAATTGTCAAGTTTGTTGGAAAAATCACGTAACACAAACTTTTAATCGCAAGCCTGAATATAGGATGTGATAAAAAAAAGCGTGGACACAAGACTCCACGCAGCAACAGATTATGTTGCTGCGTACAGTTAAATAAAGGTGAAATCTTCCCACAATTGTCCCTTTAGCCTAGTTTTCGGTTAATCATAAGGATGTACTGACCGCAAGTTATATAAAAAACTTCGTTACAATTTTTTCTTGGCTTTACAGGTACTGATTGACCACTGACAAACATAGATTATTATGTGTTGGTGTTACACACTTCACAGCTGAGATTAAACACAAATTATTCTACCTTTCTTATTATAAACTATAGAACAAAATAAATTAAAGAAATACTCCATTGTGGTAAGCCACAGGGTGTTATTCAATATAGCAGAAATTATACAGGTAGCCTAACTGGAGAAACTGATCAATGCCTTTCGATTTTTTTTTCCATTTGTCAAAATCAATGGTTTCAACTCAATTTGTCATCAACCGATCAATTTTGTCACGGACCATCATTTATTATCAATACCAATTTGCCCTCAAAGTTTATTTCTGATCAATTGATTTGGGATCAATGTGACAATCTATTTGACCAATGCAATCATTGACATGGGATCAATTGATTTTTGATCAATATAAAAATATGTTTTATTCGCATAATCGTTGATTGTAAATTTAATTGATGATCATTTCTATCAGTGACCATGAATCATCAAATTGTTTGGTTACTCATCTATTTTCGTCATTAATCATCAATTATCGTCAAAAAATCAATCAATTGGTCAAAGTGAATTGTTTTTGCAAGGAAAGTTGTGTTCTAGAACTGCAAGATGAAGTTAAAACAGTCTTAATACGGAAAAAGTTATTTTCTAGCTATTTATACAAGTGAAAATAGGACCTATAACAAAAATTTGGAAAACCAGAACTTCTAAGTATATCGAGCACCAAATAATATACGGGGGAAACGAATTGGATTAATACTACAAGGTTGACCCAAGGTTAATTTGGGCTGAATTGCAATTAAAATTAGGTTAGCTGAAATTCATTGTTCTTGCTCAGATCAAGTTTATTATAATTTTTTTTTTTCGAAAGTCTGGAAGGAAAAGCTAGACAGTTGTAGGTTATTTCCTATTTTTGTATTAAGAATACTGCTTAACTTAAAACGAAAATATACATCATAGTTTTTAAGCTCTTGTTTTACTTTTACGACCCTGACTGATGCTACTTCAACTTGTTGTTGATCCTCCTCCCCCGCCGAGGACAACCAAAAGCAACATTTTCTTGCAGATTCGTGATACCTTTAATACGGGCCTAAGTACCTTTGCCTTGGAGACCTAGTTGCTAAAAAGATGGGACAGAGCTAAACTAGCTTGGAAAGGCCTTCAATTTATTGTACATTAAACAATAACGTCAATACACGACAATGGGCAAAATGTATTTTTCCGATGTTCTAGTTTTGAGATGATAATAGAAATTTTGTGATAAATTTTTTTATCCGAATAGACGTCTAAACCAATGTGATGTTAACTACTTAATTAAAGGGGTTTCTTAAGCAGTGGGTCTAGGTAACGGTCTCTTTTAGTCTTGAAAAAAATGGAAACTGTTAGAATTGTATTTTTCCATGTAAAACAGAAAAAAATCCTTGTCTTCTAATGTTTGACAATTCAAAAATTCTTACAATTCGAAAGTTCAAAAGTTAATTAGCGTAAAACTATAAATTCATGTCACACAGCAGGCCATATTACACCTAAATAAACGAAGAGTCACGCATAGATGTTTGGCACATCTGTTGGTTCACTTTCACCAAGTGTCTTGGTTTATTTAAAGAATAGTAATAATGGAACATTAATCTTTTTTTTTAACTTTTGTGTATGTCTTGATCAGGCAAAGAGAAGTAATTATTGGGAAAATCTTTGAATCCAGAGCGCTTTAAATGTAGTGTTTCATAGAATTTCATGTTGATTTTTTGTTTCTTAGCTGGAACTGCTATCTAAGTTAATATAGTAATGCAAATGAAGCTTCTACTTAATGCGTTTGCTCCCTATTGCCGTGATTCCCAGTGTGGGGTGCCCGCTCCACCGGTGGGACAAGGCAATATTTTGGTAGGTCAGGGGCAGAAAGTGCACCTTTTGGCTGTCTAAACTTTAGTGCCTTAATTATAAAGAAACGTTTTTAATATAAATAATACCACATTCATATGCATTTAAAAAACAAAAAGATACGTGATAGAATTGCAATAACGGCATGTATTGTGTAAAATATATTTTATACAGACAATATTTTTTATTACCACAAAACATGCAAATAGGACGACCAAAAAAAGCACAAAGTTAATGGCCTTTTTTTCGAAAAAGCACAAAGTTAATGGCCTTTTAAGCTTCGTTCATGTAGAACATACATAAAAGTTTGAATAACAAGTTTTAAATATCAACAGGGGGAATCAGAATTTTTAAAATGCCTATGTGGAACATAGCCCGAAATTGGTTGGAAACCATTACGCTATTGACTCTCCGTATTTGCCGACTACCATTCTCTCGAACGAAGTCGAAAATATGTCTGTAACTAAAAATTTTTTTATAAATGTTTCACAAAGTTCCTATAAATCGTCTGCTATTTCTATTAGCCTTATGCTTGAGAATTTTTGTGGAAAAAATTTCATTCTTCTCCCCCGTGTTTGTCTTCATTAATCATTTTCCTATCCTTGAGTTCAGGGTCGTTTTACCGTGTCACCTCCGTGAGTGTGCATTGAAGGACTATAATACATACTGGTTGCTACTGGAAAAATGAAATTGTCTCTACTTTTTCTAGGCACGTAACCACCATTTTTCTGAGATAGGGGCCAGTAAAAATAGGGGAGGGCGACTGCAATAAAAAAACAACAAGTTTTGTTTCGTAATTTAAATAAGAAGTGCCAAGAATATTCAGGATTTTCGGGGAGCCTGAGGTAGCCTCCCTCAGTTTTTGTTTGACGTCATCCATTACCCATAGAGTCACACGCCTTTTATTATTACGTTTTCTTTTGCCTATACAACCAAAAATTAAAAACCAAAAACTAAAAACCAAAAACTTTGTTTCACTTTTAGGTAAAAACGGCCAAATAAATGTTAGGGAGGTGAAGCCAATTTCATTTGTATTTGAAAACTTTTACTTTTTGCTCTTTTACTTCGAAAACGTTCATACATCCTCAACTTTCTTGAGAGGGCAGTGCTCTTAGCAGTTGTATAGTAGTATATGATTTTCAATACTCTTTGGTCTATAAGGCCTAACATAATTTCCTTTCAAACTATTGCCTTCTGTTTTCCTCCCCCTTTCGCTCATGTAAGCTAACAGGAAGTAACAAGTTTAGATCAGACAAACAATATAAAACTAAAGGTAATTTTCCGTAAAAAAAAATTTAATATTCAATTTAATTTTTAATATGTTCCCTATAGACACAAGTTCTGACTTTTTATAAGCGATTCTACCATAATTCCCAATAATCCATGCTTTGTTTTGCTAAATTGAAAACTTTGCCAGCCGTGCTGTGCATTCTCAATTCCATTCAATTTGATTCATTATAAACATTATTTACATTATAAATAGTCTTAAAGTTAGGAGAAGAATCTTACCACCAGAGAGAGACAAAAAACTTTGAACCCTGAGAAGGGATTTGAACACCAGGACCAAAAATGTCGTTAATGACATATACAGCAAGTAATGATACTGCAAGTAAGGCAGTGATGATTACAGGGGGGCGGGCGAGGGGTCGCGCACCCCCTCCCCCAAGCGTAGTATAAAGTAGTGTAATTTACTTAATTAACTCAAGTTCGCGTTAATTAAAATTGCTCCCAACGCAAGTTTATCGGATCAACCTATTTTGCCCCTCCCCCCCTAAAATTTTCTTATCGGATCAACCTGTTTTGCGTCCCCCTAAAATAAATCTTGGATCTACCCCTGAAGTAAGGGCTTCCCAAAATAGAGGTAAAGTTTTATGCAAAAAAAGTACTTAAACCCCATTCAACCTCCCAATATTTGTCCTCGAAAAGGGGCTATTTTCAATAGTTTTACCGTTTCAAAGGGTTAATGAAAACTTCTGAAAAATAATATTTAGTAAAAAAAACAAATTCTTAATAAAAGTTTAATTTTAAATTATATATTTTATAGGTCAAAAAAGCAGAAGAAACTTTTACAGAGGTGAAGCCAACATCAACGTATTCAGACTTATTCCTCTTCAAGAATGTTCATAAAGCTTATACTGCCCTGAGAAGATTTAGTGCTGAAGAAGAAATCAAAAGGGTTCAATGGGAAATGTTTGAAAGAGTAGTTAAATACCTTGGATTACCCACGGAAAATAGTCGTGGCTCAGAAATCAGCACCCTCGTTGAGTCCCGCGATTGCGATGTTATTAACATCATTCGTGAAGTGTATCAGAATAAAGGGTCACTGCAGAAGGCCTTGGCAACACTGTACGCACCAGTCCATTGCAGTGGTGATGCCCTCCTTAGGAGCAACAGGGTTGTCAAAACTGTTCAAATGTTGAGGAAAGGTTTCTCGAGGAAGAATAATGAAGAAGAAATTAAAGATATCCAATGGAGAATTTTTGAAAATGTTGTTAAATATGTTGGACTTCCAAGTAGCAACAGCCGTGTCGACAACAAAGATTTAACTCTTGAAAGAAGCTGTGAAGCTGCTAAAATACTCCGTGACTCTTACTCCGGAAGAAAAGAGCTATTTAAGAAACTGTTAGCAAACTTCTATTTCCCAATGCATTGCGTAGGAGAAGACATTCTTAGCTTGAGAAATAGAAATAAAAAATCCGAGAAATCCGAGAAATCCGAAAAGAAAACGGAAAGTAAAAACTCCGAAAAGTCAGAAAAAACTGATAACTCAGAAACGTCTGAGAAAACCGAGAAGTCAGAAAACACTGAAACGAAACATGAGTAACTTAATTTTGTAAATTATTTTTATTTATTGTATTTATTGCTTTTGCTATTAAAGTTAAAAATTCTTTTTTTGACCTCTTTTTATATTGAGCATAGGGTTTTCTTGTCATTCATTTTAAAGATGTAGGCAAAAACAAGCATTGGATGTCAGTATCTTTTTGGAAATAATATTAGAAATAACACAATTTCCAGCAAACACATATATAAAAAAGAAACATTAAAATAAATAATCTCACAACTCAAGTTTAATATACTGATAGCGCAATTTTGTTTTCAATTTGCATAGTTATTCTTTTTATCCTCGGAAAACAACCATTATATGTTTCTTAATTTTTTTTTTGGCTTTTTGTAAGATTTTGTTTTGTTTATTTTGACATGATTGGTTATTATAATTTTGAGCGATAACTTAAAGCTGTTTTATATGATTTTTGAACCCATAACGTGTTGCCAATCTATAGTTATAATGCCATTTTTCTTATAAAAAACTTTTTGAAGAAAGGAAGTCTCACAGTCATAAAAGCGTGAATATTAGGTTGTCCTTGGTGTTCATTTTCTCAGTTACTAGGACAATCGCTAGGGTCCCTCCGGTTCCAAAAATGCCCTGGGACAAGACTTCAAGGTTCTTGAAGTAACTTCCATGCTATTAGAAATAAAAGTGGCATGCAGTAAGTCCTCAATACTATTTTCAAATTTCGCTGTTTCTTTTTTTTTAACTTAAAAAGAGTAAAACTAGATTATAGATTATAATTGCCTAGATTAGACTAGATTATAATTGCACAATAAAAGTAGTATAAGTAGTTTAAAATAGTGTTTTTGGTTATTCACGGGGCGATTATTATCCAATTCTCATTCAGGCATGATATATTTCTAGGGAAATTAATTAAATTTCCTGCATCAAGAACAACCAATTGTTTTGAACAACAAAACGGTCAAAAAAAAAAAGCACGTAATCAATAAAGAGTAACTTTTCCAAGTTTGCACTTAAACGTGTCAGTGATTTTAAAAAGGGAAGTGAAGTTCTTCATATTAAAAAGGAGATTCCACTTCATCGAAAAAGGGGAATATTAAAATTCTCTTATTTTTTCTAATAAATTTTCTTTTTAAAAATCTTTCATCAAGTAAAGAAGCTAATAAACAATCGGCCTACCTGACCCTTATGATTGCATGGTAACACAAAAAAAAATATGCTATAAGAAAGTCAAACTAAATGAATTTTACTTCCCGAATTTCGTTTATTTTTCTAAAAAAGACCAAGCTAAACCCCCCTCCCCCTTCAAAACTATGGTAATTTTATGGTCATGTTAAAAAAATAGTTTCAATCGCTAATATAAATTTCTAAGGGGAAGAAAACTGCTATATAATTCTAAGTACTTTTCTTTGAAGTATTATCTAAATCCTCTATATTCTAACATTTTTCGACGATTAGGAAGTTTTCAGGGTGGTTCGATAATTTTGTCATTGCTTCTTTGATCTTTTAAGGGAAATAGGTAATACTAATTAGATAAATTGGTTACAATGTTCGAGTGCAAAAATTCAAACATAAACACTACGTTGATTCCCAGTGACAATTTCAACTTCGAAAGAATCCTACAACGTCATAGGCTATTTGGTGCCCTATACTTTCAGCGTTTTCGGCCGATTCTCACATACATTTCCTTTTAAATTTTGCTTCCGCTACACTACCAACTAAGCTACATTGCATTACTGCATATGGAGTTTTACAAGATATATATATATATATATATATATATATATATATATATATATATATATATATATATATATATATATATATATATATATATATATATATATATATATATATATATATATATATATATATATGTGTGTGTGTGTGTTTGTGTGTGTATCAGTGTGTCAATGTATTTGTGTGTGTTTGTGTAAATTTACGCTTAACCAATTCAAAAAATCAAATATAATTTTTATTATAATAATAGTTAAATTTCCCATTGCCTACATGCGTGTAATTCTTGTACAAAAACTAACTTTACTCTAGGATATTTGGCAAAGAACTTCTGGGTGTTACAGGGCATGGTAACCGGTTACTTTGACCAAAAAACTGGCTAAAACTTCTATGGACATAAAATGCGGATTGACCCACATTTAGGAAAGAGAGAAATGTTGAAATTTGGCTATAAAACAAAAAAAAAATCTATTTACGCCGATTGAAGAAATAACAAAATAAAAATATACGAAGTGTATCAGGGTGTTGACTTGGAGCGGGGTAAACCAAGTGCTTGCCCAGGGTGCAGAATTTTCGGGTTAATGGTTAATGGTACTGGCTTAATGATACTGTCTTATTTTTATATTTTTGTTCTGAGATTTCTACTATATAGCATTAAAAATGCCAATTTGATGCGATTTGCCCCCCCCCCCCTGGAATTCAGCTTATGGACGCCCATGCTAGTAATGTAAATAATGATATAAAAGATATTGCTTTAGAGACATCTAGTCTTTCACGTTAATTATAGTACTTTGTGTACATTAAAATTCCTTGAGCTTCTTGAGATCAACTCAGAGGGATTCAAACCAATCCTGCCTTCATTTGGAGGGATGCATTTACATTAAGTGTGTAGTAGGGTTGCCGACGGGATGAAAGTACGGCTTTTTTAACCGAAATATTGATTTTTCCAAAATCGAAACATTATGATAAAGTCGTTGGACTCTTGCGTAGGACGGTAGACATGGGGGGTTGAAGGGCTGGCATTCCCATTATTTTTATTATAATCCTATCATATTGTTTTAAGAAGATACACATACATGAGGTCTTTCACTTTTGGAGCATTGCTATAGAAAAGATAAACTGTACTACAAAAAGTGGGAGCTTGTGGGTGGCAGCCCAATTTATCATAGGCAAGTGGTATTGCAACACCTAAGTAAAGAGCGAAGTGGGCTCTATGTATTATTTCTTTTTTCACATAGCCACTTCGTATGGAAGAATCGTATCCGCTTTGTATCCTGCTTCATAGCCGCTTCGTATCCAAAGTTTCGTTGAAACTTTGGAGGGGGCTTGTTCAACTGGAAATTGGAAGTTATAGAGCCCTTTTTATAGTCAAAAGTGATTAGAGGGCATTCAACCCCTCTCCAATCGTCCCTTGCCGCTTCTCTTCCCCCAATTACATTCATTCCAAATTGCTAGACATACATTTTGTTCAGCATAGTAGAAAGGTCTAATAATTATCCCTCTGGGGATGACTTGGTCCCCAGAGTCCTTTGGGCAAGGCTGTAAGATATGCAATTTGCCCATTGTTCAAATACGGGGTTTGTTATTGGGAAAGGGGAGTATGTTTAATCCTATGTCTTCAAAAGGCCAAAGGTGTTAAGGTGAAACTTTCAGGGAATATCGAGGGGAGCGTTGAACTAAATCAAAACATGCTATATGCATCCAGATTATCAAAAGGGTGTATCAGCAATATCTTAGAAACGGCTTAGGGGATTAAGCTGAAACTTACAGGGTATGATGAGGGGGATGTACAACTGACCAAAAGGCAATATGCACATACTACTGCTACCACTAGTACTACAACTAATACTAATACCACTACTAAGGTGTATTAAGGTGAAAATTACAAGAATGTTGAAAAGGGAGGTAGACTAAATCAAACCGCACCAAGCACATGTGATATCAACAGGGCGTATCAGTAATATCCCACGAACAACCTCAAGTATTAAGTTGAAACTTGTAGGGTACTTGTAAGGAATGTTGAACCAGCTATAAGGTACGATGTGACTGATGCTACTTCTACTACTAGTTCTACTGCTTCTACTACTAAGGCTAAGGGTATTAAGGTAAAATTTCAGGGGATGTGGAACCAAATCAAAACACTCTTTGTGCATGTTTTTTGTTAAATGTAGGTATCAGTAGTATCTCAGCATCGGCTTAGGATATTACGTTGAAACTTTCAGAGCCATGATGAGAGGGATGTTCAACTGACCAAAAGGCAATATAGGCCAACTACTACTAATGCTAATATTGTCACTGCTGTGACTACTACTGCTACTGAGGCTAAGGGTATTAAGGAGAAACTGTATGGGAATGTTTAGGGGAATGTTGAACCAAATCAAAAACACTATATGCATATAGGCTGTCAAAACGATGAATCAGCAATATCTCAAGACCGCCTTAGAGTATCAAGTTGAAACTTACGGGGTATTTTGTAAGGAATGTTGAACTTGATATAAGGACTTTGTAACTGCTTCTACTTCTACTTTTTCGAATTGTACTACTACTGCTGCTGCTACACCTACGTCTAATTCTACGGAGCAAAAATTCTACGGAGTAATTTCAGAGCAAAAATTGAACTAAATCAAACCACAACATGTGCATAGAGATTATCAAAAGGGTGAACCAGCATTATCTCAAGACCAGCTTAGAGCAATAAGTTGATACTTTTAGGTCATGTTGAGGAGGATGTTGAAGTAACCAAAAGGCACTACGTGCTTACTACTACTAATACTATTATGGCGAAGGGTGTTAAGGTGGAACTTTCAGGGAATGTCTAGGGGCATACTGAACTAAATCAAAACACACAATGGGCATGCAGGTTGTCAAAAGACCGTATCAGTAATATCTCAGAAACGGCTTTGAGTATTTAGTTAAAGCTATTACTGCTACTACTACTACTACTGAGATTAAAGGTAATAAAATAAAAATTTCAGGGCATGTTGAAGGGATGTTTAACTAGCAAAAAGACACTATGTACATACTTTTACTACTACTACTACTACTTCCGGCACTACTACTACCACTGTTGCAACTACTACTATTACAAGGCTAAGGGTATTAACGTGAAAATTTAAGGAAATGCTGAGAAGAATAATGAACTTAATCAAAATTTACTGTATGCATGCAGGTTGTCTATAAAGTGTATTAGCAATATCCCAGGAACGGTTGAAGGTATTAAATTGAATTTTCCAGTGCCTGCTAGGGAGGGTATTGAACTAGCCAAAAGGCACTATGTTCATGCTACTGCTACTACTACAACTACTACTACTAATATTAATATGACAACAACGATGATGGCTAATGCTGAGGCTAAGCGTATCCAGATGAAACTTTCAGGTAATGTTGAGGGGGATGTTAAACTAAATTGAAAAAATATTATGTGCATCCAGGTTATTAAAAGGGTGTATTAGCAATGTCACAGGAAGGACTTAGAGTATTAAATCAAAACTTTAAGGACATGATCTCTTTTTCTTCTTTTTTTTAGCATTGGTGTCATTTTTGTTTTTCCCCTGTTTTTTTTCTGGCCATAGAGCCTTACGGGAAATTCCATGTTGAAGTACTTTTGTCGTAAATTTATTGATTGCATAAGTTGATTGATTGATTGATTGATTGATGGGGGGGATATTGAACCAACCAAAAGCCACTATATGCATACTGCCACTCATACTTCTACTGGTACTGCTAATACCACTACTACCACTACTTTGCGTATTAAGGAGAAATTTTCAGGAAATGTTAAGGGAGATGTTAAACTAAATGAAATCACACTATGTGTATGCAAGCTGCCAAAAGGGTGTATCAGCAATATCGCAAGAACGCTTTAGAGAATTAAATTTAGTTTTCAGGGCATGTTGGTTCAAAGGGATGTTAACGAAAAGCCATTATATGTGCACTTCTACTACTAGTAGTATTACTGCCACTGATACTGTTGCTACTATTGGTAAAGATAAAGGTATTAAGGTGAAACTTTCAAGGACTGTTGAGGAGGATGCTGGACTATATCAAAACATA
>NC_142794.1:100281617-100363112 GCF_049724085.1 Artemia sp. Qi Xiang Cuo | reverse complement strand
GTAAGTAAGTAAGTAAACATGCGTTAATTAAGTAAATTGCACTACTTTAGAACACGTTAGGGGGGAGTGCCTGCCCCCCTTGCCCCTGGATCCGCCACTGGCTTGTACAATAACAATCTGAGTGATAGATCATGTGAAAATAAGAGAAATGTAAAGAAAGTTGAGAAATCATTAAAATATGAACTAAGAAGGTATGAAGTGGAGACCATGAATAAGATTACCGAGGATCTCGAAGAGGCAGCTAGACCGCATAATAGTAAAATAATCGTTAAAACTACGCAGGTCTCTTTTGATGCTTAGATTTTGGTTGAAGCTCATTAGATGTAATGAAGATAGACTAGTAGGAGCAGCTTATTATCAGATGTTAAATTGTGGTTCTTAAACGTCATGGCCATCCCAAATTAAGTCATTACTGGAAAGAGTGGGAATGCCTTACTTATGGAATGATGGTCTTGGTTCCCGTGATCTACTTAGAAATTTAAAAAGCCAGGTACGATTTATCTTAGAGGGTCAAGAAATTCAAAATTGGCAAGGGCTGGTTTTAAATTCTACAACATTAAATCATTATAATCAGGCTAAACCTAGTTTTGGAGAGAAAGTTTATTTAAAATTTAATTTACCGGCTATGATTTTATGTTGATGGACTGAGCTTAGGGCGAATTGCCTTCTTATTCTGAGCAGGCAAAAGGTGTTCGACAAAAAGATAGTTGATCCTGAAGGTCGGTATGTGTGTCCTCTTTGTAAAGATGAGGACGAAGCTTTAGACCATTTTATCCGGAAGTGTCCGGTGCTCTCTGATTTAAGAAAAAAATACTTACAGGGGATTGTTTTGCTGATTCCTGGTATTTTACAAAGTAGTAATCCAATCACAATATTTCGTATTGGTGTGTACTTAGAGAAAAGCTTAGAAAGAAGGAAAAGTTTATACAATTAATTACTATTTATTATATAGAACTACAATCATTTTCTCGATAAATTACCATTAGTTTTTTTTGCTATGTATCATGTTTCTGTGTATATGACTCTTGGGCTTTTGAAATACACGATCTATCTATCTATCTATTGTACTGGCATGTTAATAAACTGATAGGGAGTAGTCAATCTGGAGTTGCCCCAGTTAAAGGTAGGAACGGTGCCACAATTAGTGAGAAGGAAAGAGTAAGAAAGAGATGGGAGGAACATTTTGAGAATTTGCTACACTTGGATAGTTTCGAAGGAAACACTATAGCGTTGCCTATAGTAAATGTCATACGTCTCGAATGTTTTATTCATTATTTTTTCCCCATAGGTACTTCGTATGGAAGGGGTTGTCGCATAAACTTCAAAGAAGGCTCATTCGTTTGAAAATTGAGAGTTCTAGAGCGGTTTTTAAGAGTCAAAAGTATAGCAGGTCAACTAGCCCCCCCCCCACAACTCTGTGCAATTTTTTCCCCAAATAAATCCGAAAAAAATTTGAGGTATCCATTTTGTAAAAAATACTTCAAAGATCATATAAGAAAAACTCCAGGGTCGACACAAACCCCCAGGACCCGGGGGCAGGCGTTGTACGTTATGCCCTGGGGGCAAATATGGTTCTTATAGAAGTGATGCTTGTATAAAATTCAGAGAGGGTTTATTTGATTGGAAATTAAAAGTTCTAGTTCACTTTTCCTGAATCGAAAGAAATCAGAGGTTAACTAGCCACCCCCCCCCCGCCCACGCCCGTTTTTTCTCAATTATATGCGATAAAATTGTGAGGTAGGCACATTGTTAAAAATAGTTCAAAGATCATATAACAGAAACTCAGGGTTGACAAAACCCCTTAGGCCCCGGGGGAAGGCTCTGTAAGTTATGCCCTGGGGGCAAATATGGTTCTTATAGAAGTGATGCTGGTATAAGCTTCAGAGAGAGCTCGTTTGATTGGAAATTAAAAGTTTTAATTCACTTTTTTAGAGTCAAAAGAGATCGAAGGGTAATTAGCTTCGTCCCCACGCCCTTTTCTTCCCAAATGTATCAGATTAGAATTTTGAAATAGATATTTTGTCCAAAATAGTTCAAAGGTCGGATAACAAAACCCCGATGTTGACACAACAACCCCGGATCCAGAGGCAGACGTTGTAAGTTATGCCCTAGGGGTATATAAGGTTATTATGGAAGAGATGCTCGTGTAAATTTCAGAGAGGGCTCATTTGATTGGAAATTGAGCAGGCGTTGTAGGTTTTGCCCTGGGGGCATATATGGTTTTTATGGAAGGGATGCTCATATCAAGGAGGCACACTTGTGCCTCTTTAAAAAGGCGAACCACCACAATGTTAAGTGATTTCCGGTCTTAGCGGTCGCAGAGAGACGGCGGTGATTGCATTTTGTAGCCTAAGCTCAAACTAAGAAACTTACAAAATTTCACCCCCCTCCGACTTTATCTTCATGGGGGAAAGTGGGCCAGAAGTTTCAACCCTACCACCACAGCCCCCTTTAACGTTGTCAGATCGAGCGGAAATTTAGAGGATAAACTTTCCTAGGGCTTTGGAGCTTATCCTCTAAATTTCAGCTCAATCCGATCACTCCTTACCTGTTTTCCAAAAACCAAATATAACTACTTAATGTTCATAAAGTTATTTGTTTTTTATCTGACAAGCCTACAGGCCACAGTTGGCAACGAATCCGGGTGAATGAGGACTCATTTGAAGTGGAATTCGACCTGTTAGGGCCTTTTGATATTTTCAGACCGAAAGAATTATCCCCCGAATTTACATTTACGAAAAACCTCGTTTTCCTATAAGAGCCCATGTTAATTTTTTAAATTTCTAAAAGCATAGTATTTCATTATTAAATTAGATCAAAATAGTCCTCTTAACCTGACAGAACCGACTGCAAGCTTCCAAAAATTCCAGCTCTTTCCCAGAAGTTTTTTTGTCGAAAAACGAAAATGTCACTTTGTATTTGCTTGCGTCGAAAATAGATTGCAGAGACTAAAAATAATTTAACAAGAGTATCTGATGGTATAGTGGTCACTATTCCTGTCTGTCATGCGGAAGACCCGGGTTCGATTCCCTGTCAGAGTAAATGTTTTATATATTGAATTTAAAGTAGTATCTCTTAAATTTAAAGTTTAAAAAAGAAACTCAGTTTCTTTTTTAAATCCAATCTATTAAATCCTTCGGCTCAACAGGCGTCTCAAAAAGAATATCACAGTCGGCCTTCAGCTTACAGGTAAGTCTCCACTGCTTTGAAAACATGCGATATACCCGCATGCTCTAAGAAAAGTTGAAAAAAGAAAATCTTACTGTGCATTTGATTTGAGTATTCAGGAATTAAAAGCCTTAACACAAGATTCTTCGAAAGAGGGAGGTTTTGGGGGTGGCAGCCCCCCAACTTTACCTCCTGACACGATCAGCTAACAGTTAGTCAAGCAATAATAAGTAATAAATTGTACAAAAACCGGCAGAAATTATTTGAAAAAAAAACTACGTTTTCGAAAGAGTTAAAGAGGCTGAGTCACAAGTTCGAACCTTAAAACGTACAGGGATTAGGAGGTACAGTTGGGGGATGCTGCCCCCCCCCAAACCCCCCGCTTTTGAGGCCACTTTTGTTAAGATTTTTATTTTGGGGGTCTACCACCCCCCTCAACCCCCGCTTTTTCCCTTGCAAAGAAATGCTTTGCAACACGAACGAAGTCTGCTGGAATTTTTTACCGAAAGAACATCCTATTGCATCTCTTTGATTAGAAACAGTACTGAGCCTGTTTGCTGTATTTTTTACAGGAGATTTCTCCCTAACGGATAACAAGCTATAATGTGATGAACTTAACAATTTTGAACAGAAAAAACAGGGAACAGAAGAAGGACTCAGCATAAACAAGCAGTTTAGGTTCAGGTAGGTTCAGGTTCATCTATTTTTCCATCATACATAATCACACTGAATCCATAACTATACCTGGCACAGAGACAGGTTTGTAGTTATAACTGTAACAGACTGAGTTGTCATTGCCAAATTCTCTGAAGATTTAAAAAAAATGTAATTGAAACAGTTTCATTCGTGTTGGTACGACCAACTGATTGCCGGCTACAGGACTTAAAAAATCTTAACAAAAGAGGCTGCAAAAGCGGGGGTTTGGGGGGCGGCAACCCCCCAACTGTACCTACTAATCCCTGTACATTTTAAGGTTCGAACTTGTGACTCAGCCTCTTTAACTCTTTCGAAAACTTAGTTTTTCTTCAAATAATAAACTTCATAGGGGACTCAATTGATTGGAAAGTGAAAGTTCTAGTTCACTTTTCAAGACTCAAAAGTGATCGGAGGGCAGGTAGCCTCCTCCCCCACGCCTTTTTCCCCAAATACATCAGTTAAAAATTTTGGGGAAGCTATTTTGTAAAAAAAAATACTTCAAAGATCAAATAACAAAAATTCTGGGGTCGACACTAACCCCTAGGGCCCAGGGGCAGGCGTTGCAAGTTATGCCCTGAGGGAAAATATGGTTCTTATAGAAGAGATGCACGTAAAAACTTCAGAGAGGGCTCATTTGATTGTAAATTAACAGTCCTAGTCAAAAGAGATCAGAAGGCAACTAGCCCCTCCATCCTCCACACCTTGTTTTCCCCAAGCCCATCCGATAAAAATTTTGAGATGAATATTTGTTTAAAAATAGCTCAAACATCTGATATTGAAACTCTGGGGTCGACACAACCCCCCAGGGCCCGGGGACAGGCGTTGTACGTTATGCCCTTGGGGTATATATTGTTCTTATAGAAGGGATGCTCGTGAAAACTTCAGAAAGGGCCCATTTGGTTGAAAATTGAAAGCTCTAGCTCCATTTTAAGAATCAAATGAGATCGAAGGGCCACGCCCGATTTCTCCCTAACCCATCCTATAAATTTTTGAGATGATCATTTTGTTAAAAATAGTTTAAACATCAGATACTAAAACTCTGGGGTGGACGCAACCCCACAGGGCCCGGTGACAGGCGTTGTAAGTTAGGCCCTTGTGGCATCTATAGTTCTTATAGAAGGGATGCTCGTGAAGACTTCAGAAAGAGATTCATTTGGTTGAAGATTGAAAGTTCTTGTTCACTTTTAAAGAGTCAAATGAGATTCAAGGTAAATTAGCCCCCCCCCCTCCCTACGCCCCTTTTCCATCAAACCCATCCAATAAAAATGTTGAAGAGAGCTGGGGTTTTTTCAAAAATGATTCAAACATCAGATAATTAAAACTCCAAGGTTGACACAAACCCCCAGAGCCGTGGGGTAAGTGTTTTAAGTTATGCTCCGGGGTATATAAGGTTTTTATGTAAGGAGAGGTCGTTTAACTTCAGAAGTGACTCATTTGATTGGAAATCGAAAGTTCTAGTTACTTTTTTATGAGTCAAAACGTATCGGAGGGCATCTACCCTACCCCAACCCCCACACACACACATACGGGCACACTTTTTTCCCCAATGCATCCAACCACAATTTTGAGATTGCTAGTTTGTTTGAAGTAGTCCAGCGATCATACAGCAGAATTTTGGAATTAACTTACCCCCAGAGCCCTTGGGAAGGGGTGTAAACTTATACTGCGGGGGCATACAAGGTTCTCATGGAAGACATGGTTGTATAATGGTCTATGACATTAGTGCAGGAGTATGCCATTCCTCTTTTGACCTTCCGTTGAATACTAATATCCGAAATCTGTAGATACGATTTATCACTGGGTAACATGTTACCGAAAGCACTAGAAAGAAGATGCCCCTTTTCATCAACAACTATTTTTATATTGTCATTCTCTTTGAGAACTATCTCTGGAAACGATACTCCCACATATATACCATCATAAGAATTGAATTTTTTTGGTACTCCATAGAAATTTTATCTCTCACTGTCATGACAATGCATGCATACACATCCAATGACATCCCCATTAGTATTTGTTTCATAATTGAAATATTTGTCTTTGACTTTATCATGTACCAACACTTTCTTCGAATATTTCATCTTCACTTTTTTTAAAATATGATGCAAGTTTTTATCCTTCCAATGTACAAAAAGTACTGATTGAATATATACAATAAATTAGGTAGTTTCGATGAGCAACCATAGAGTATCACTTAGAGAGCATTTAAATTAATTTAATATATTAATAAATTAATGTATTCAGGATATATTGTAGCCTATAGCAATGAATAAATTATGCCTTAGTTGTTGTGATTAGGAATCCACTAAGGCGTTCCCACATCTTTGGAAACCAACTGCCAAGACCCTAGCACAACATTGATGAATAACCTTTGTAACAGTCCATTCCATGAGCCATTAGTCTTGGACCAAGAGTAGCAACATAGCAATCAATATCAGGGCAAACGAATGCCATCTTCATTTTTTTATATACTAAGCACTTTTTTAAGTGCTTATCCTTCCAATGTACAAAAATACTGATTGAAAGTTTTTAATAAAATATGTAGTGTTGATGAGTAGCCACGGAGTACCACTGATGCAGCCACACAATTAAAAATAGTAAAAGCAAAAAACATGAATAATTTTCCAAGTCCAAAAATTCCAAGTAAAAAAAAGTATTAGTACAAACATTATTTTTCTAACAGTAAAAATCACGACTAACATACTTACATCATTCTCATTTTTTATTTCGAAAATATTAAATATGATTTTTTTAAGCATATTTCATGTCATTTTTATACATGGAAAAAAGTTGAAAAAATTTTAGTCAAAAAAATTAAATATGTAAAAAATAAAAGTTCAAAAAAAAACTTAAAAAAAACAGTGCAAGAAAAAATGGGGGAGGGGCAAAAAGTCAGAGGAGGGGGTATTGGGTCCTTGGTGGTTGGGGTCCTTGATGGTTGGGATCCTTGTTGGTTCATGTCCATAAGCACCTCACTGCTTAATTTCTAAGGATTGTACTGGATTTCAAAGGATTGTTCTGGATTTCTATATTATAATTTATTTCTCTATTATATTATATTTCTATATTATAAAATATTCTATTAATATCTATTATATTTCTATATTATAAAATATTATTATAATTGTCATTTGATTTTATCATGATATTCATATCCATATTTAAAACCATTAGAATGTTATGCTATGCTGGACGAACATCATAATTTGGGTCATTGACCTATATAAAAATAAGTATCAATAGGTATTTCATTTGCATATTTCTTAAGTATAATCAGTATCTATTGACTATCATTTTGGTCCGAATATAACGTATTCTACTCACTTTATACTATCTAGTTCAGTACCTAGTTCAGGAGTATTTTGGTCATAACTACTCATGTTCAACTCAGCACCAGCAGAAATTTATTCTTATTATAGTTAAAGCTAAAAAAAAAAACCTGACTTAGGAGCCTGGATACTGGGCCCTTCCTGAACTGTAATAACCTCAAGCATACTGCATCATTTACGCTTCACTGAAAACTAATTAT
The DNA here is from genome assembly GCF_049724085.1 of Artemia sp. Qi Xiang Cuo. Taxonomy (NCBI): domain Eukaryota; kingdom Metazoa; phylum Arthropoda; class Branchiopoda; order Anostraca; family Artemiidae; genus Artemia; species Artemia sp. Qi Xiang Cuo. The sequence goes on along the minus strand of NC_142794.1, from coordinate 100,355,719 downwards.
ATTACACATATTTTCTTTTCGAGTTCTTACAGCACTGAAGATGAAAATACAATTACAGTGAAATTTAAAATATAAGAAGTCTTTCTTCGAACCTGAGCCAGTTTTTTGTGGTGTATCTCAAGGTACCAATCTGGGTTCTAGTCACTTTTTAGTTATCAATGATATTACCAATGATTGTGAATATCGCTGGAAATATGTTAATAAACACCTTTGGAAAAATTTGTGAAGCAAATGCATGTAGCAAAGCTCAAATTTTAATTGTTAAAGTGAAAATAAGGCTTCCAGTTCAAATATGACAGTAAATGACAGTAAATCTTCTATTTTAACTATTTCATTTTAAAATTCTTTCGAACAAAATTTTCTACCAACTATCTCTGATTCTCTTAAAGTTAGGAAAATTAAAGTCTTGGGAGTTAGTATTGCCAGTGATTTAAAATGGGAAGCGAACACATCTAGTCTAGCAAAAAGGGGTAATGCTGGGCTGCAGATGTTCAAGCTAATTTCGAAACATTGCACCCCTCCAGATCACCTCCACCGAATATTTGCATCTTTTATTTACCCAATTCTAGAATATGCATCTCCTGTATGGCATTTTGGACTGACGGCTGAGCAAAGATCCAGGCTCTAAAGAGTTCAGAAAAGAGCTCCAATGATAGTATCGAAGCAGGCAGAAATATCATAAAAAGAGCTGCTGACAAAGTTTAAAATGCAAACTCTGAAAAAAAAGAAGAGAGAAACTCTGCATGGATTTCGGAAGAAAATCCCTGATCCACTCAATCGACAAAACCTTTTCTCCCGTCAATCCACAACAAAACAATTCCCACGCAGGGTTGCAGTGCCTGTTGAGAAACTTCAGCCGGTACGCTGTGCCCATCAGGGATTAGAGAAAAGATTTATACCTAGTTTTGTAAAAATGCATAGTGAAAATCAGGAGGATTAATTAGTGTTTTTTATGTGTCTGCTTTTTAATGTGACTATACCAAAGAAATCTGGCAGTGCTATGAAAATTTTGGTGAAAATAAAAGCTTATCTATCTATCTATCTAAATCTTGAATTTATCGATCTTTCAACAATTAATATCATTATATATCAAACATTCTATTTGATTGTGTTTATACTTTCCAAACTGCTCAAGACACATATAGTTTTTAGTAGAGCGCCAATGACGCAGTAGGTTTTAGACTTTTACAGTGAGAGAAGGAGTTGAAATTTTGTGGTGATTTTTGTTCGTTTCAAGCTTGATTTGCATATTCAATTTAAGTTTCACTCGTTTTAAGATTCTTTGATTCATTTATATTAGTATCTATAGTATGTTTGTTTACACTGATTGTTTATTTAATTTCTGTTCGTTTTGGGTTTCATTTATACTTCAATAGCAAAATATTTTTTTCGTTTTAGGGTTAATTTGCATATTCAGTTAAGCATTACTCGCTTTAAGATTTATTTATTCATGTATATTATTACTTTCTGTTTGTTTGTTTTTTGCTATGATTGTTTGTTTAATTTCTCTTCGTTTTGGGTCTCATTTATTCTTTATTAGTAATTTCTGGTCGTTTCGAGTTTGAATTTTAACAGGTATTTGTATCTGCTGATTTTAAGTTCAAAATGGTCTTTACTTTTCTTGGAAAAACTTCTTTCTCAGAAAGTTTTTTTTTAATTAATTACAGAAAAAGATGCAGAGGAAAATGAAAAAGCTCATCTCACCTTGGATGTGAAGGAAAATTTATTTTGTGAGGAAGGATTAACAAAAGTACTTAAAACATTAAAAAAATAATAAGGCCCCAGGTGCTGATAGTGTGGTAAATGAGTTTCTTAAATATGGTGGCTATGAGGCTAGTAAAAAGTTGCTGAAGATCATAGATATGATTTGTGAAAAGGGGGAAGTACCTAGCAATTTTAGAAAAACCCTAATTAAACCTTTGCATGAACAAAGGTGATAAGAGTGAGTGTGGTAATTATAGAAGCATTATCTTGGTCTTTATAGGTAGGAAATTACTTAGTAGGATGATACTTTTCACACTGAGAGATGCTGCAGACAAAGTTTTAAGAGAAGAACTTTGCGGTTTTAGGAAAGGCAGAGGATATGTCGACCAAAAGTTCATTCTTCATCAAATACCTTTACTCCTCAGTAAATCAAATACCTTTACTCCTCTAGACTTTGGACAAGCGTTTGATTTGGCTGATAGAAGAGCTTTGGCGAAGGTTTTATCATTGTATTTTATACCAGACAAATACATTAAAGTGATTAGTGCTATGTACAAGAATAACAAATCTGCGGTTACGGTAGGAAATGATGCGGTTAAGGTAGCTGGTTTTGTGTTAAATCAGACGTTAATCAGGTTTTTGTTCTATTCCCATTTATATGGATCATTTTGATGGACTTTGTCTAAATGAGCACAGCAAAGGCAATGGAACAACACATAATCAAACGGGGAAGAAAAACTTTCCTGTATTTATTTTATGCTGATGATTTAAGCGTCCTGGATGAAAGTATGAGCAAAATGTATAAACTTTCAGGGGTTTTGCGAGTTCAGGGTGTTAGAATTGGTTTATAAATTAGTGTTAAGAAGACTAAGTCACTTAGGCTAAGAATAAGTAAAGATGACATTGGATAACGAAAAGATTGAGCAATTGACCAAAAACAGCTTCATTTACCTTGGTAGTATTATTAGTAGAGACAGCGCGAAAGGGTAAGAAGTTGAAAGTAGAATAGCCAAGGGTCAGGGTGTTTCTTCACAGTTGAAAATTTTTTTGGAAGAATAGGAAGGTAAGTCTGTGAGCCAAGGTTTAGAATATTGGAAGCGATTGTGATGACGGTGGTCAAATATGGTTCTGATGTATGGGTGCTCCGAAAAACGGAGGAAGATCTGCTAGAATTTTTCCAGAGAAAATGTCTATGGATTGTTCTGGGTACTCTGCGGACTGGCGGTATCTCAAACAGTAGGCTGTATGAAAAATGTGGTTCAATCCCGCTTTCTAGGGCTATATTGAGAGAAAGGTTGAGATGGCTAGGGCATGTTTTGCGGATGAAGGATGACAGATTGCCAAAGATTGTCCTTTTTCGCCAGCCGTCTAGGGCTACAGGAAAAGCAGGTCTTCCGCAATTTGGGTGGGAGGATGTCGTAAATAAAGATTTAAGGGAAACGAGAACTTTCTGGGAGGGTGTTAAGAGGGAGGTTTTGAATAAATTAGGATGGAGGAGGAGCGTGTGTATCTGTATTGGCTTCAGGGGGCTTGGTGCTCCAGAGATTTTTTCGTTGTTGTAGTTGCAGTAGTAGTGAAGCCCCGTAAAAAAACTAACAGAATCATCAAAAAAACTTTATTATAATTCCTTAAGGAATTCTGAGAGTATCGCCCGTGGTTTGGAAAAATCTTGGACTATTCGACTTTAAACTATTCTTTAACATCTCTAAGAAGCTGAGTATGCAGGGCTAATATACTTGTACAAACTTGAATACCTAGCCACCGTATCTGTGAAGTGAAATTAATTCAAAAAATGCCACAATTCAAGCTTTCAGAAACAGACTTAGAATTAAAAACTAGATATCCATACTTCTCTATATTTAATGAAAAATTGATGCACAGAATCATCTGATAAATCAGTCTAATGGAGGCCGCTAGTCTGGTTTTGGTACGGCTTATAACCAAATATCATCTACATAGGCAATATACGGTGCGTCAGAGAAATCAAACCTAGGCTGAATTCTCATGGGTGCATGGTTAATGCAGGCGTGGAATAGATAAGACGATAATCCTCCACCCTGACGAACATCAGATCTAACAGGAATATTCTCCGAAAACCCCAAACTTGATTTAAGCCTAAGATACAAATTGCTATACTTTAAACGGAGTACTCAAACTAAAGAGCGGTTAACGCCGAAAACAGTCAATGTGCACCATATTTGAGCGGGGCAAGTACCATCAAACGCTTTGGACAAGTCCAACGCACACATATGTATTTCAAGCCTGTTACCATGAATGTCAAAATTTTTGAATCTCGACATTTCCGAAATACTTTTTTTTTCTTGGATTTAGTCAGCGTTGCCAGTCAACATTTTAATTTAATGCAAGGTTTGATGATGACAGGTTAGGATAGGTTAGATTGGGTAGGTTAGCTCAGGCTATGTTTTTAACACATTACTGATATTTATAACCAAATTTAACCTAACCTAAACTGACAGAATCTAACTTAACCTAGCTTTAACTTTTACCATTATAACTTGCATAAGACTGAAAAAGCTGACTCGCAAGGCAAATTGAATCTAAGGAGAGAAAAACTAATTTTCGACATTCACCGGTGAATGTTGACATTAACCAGATTTCGGACATTCACGGTAACAAGCAGGGTTGCCACCCAGTGAAAAAAAATAATTGATTTTAGTGAATTTTCGGTTAATTTAGGGAATTTCTTCAATAATCTAGTGGTTTATATGCTGATTTACCGATTTTTGTTTTCTGGCAATATAAAATTGACTATGAAGCATGAGATTTAAAACTGAATTGATCCGAATATTTTTCAGTACACTTGTGTAATGGACGAAAGTAAAACATATTAAAATATTTGTTAATGTTACATGTGACTGCAATTGGTCGATAAGATCCACACTCTAGGCTGATAAGATCCCACGCTTAAGAATAGACGTAACAGTCCCACATAAAAAAGAATCTAGTATATTAGAAGAGAACTAACACATTTTGAACAGAAATTGCAAGTGAGATACAAGAGACGGACAATCAGCACGAAGGTAAAAACACTAACACCATCTAGATAAATCGGCTTGGACTTCAGCCTTTCTAGACCATTTTAACAGCTCTGGTGGACACGGGAGTAACATTACGCTGCGTTATCTGCCGAGGCAAGAGTTTACAAACAAGGCTATAAAAATGACAATAAATTGTATAGTTTATAGAAATGAAATTTTCACGGCAATGTTTAAGCCAGGAAGAAACCAGAATAGCATCACTTTTAAAGGGAGCATCAATTTTCGAAGAAATAATGTACCAGGTTCACAGAAGTACTGGGAGGATTCACAGGAATGACATCATAATCGAGAGATGATCATAATTGAGTTCAGTTTCATCGACGTGTACAGGATTCGAGCATATTATTTTCGATGAGCATTTACAATAATTAATACTAGACACTGCTTTACTGTCATGAATGTCAGCTGTGGCTGATACTTCTTGGAGCAATACAGTAATTAATGGGAAGAGAATCCAGAACTATTTCGGAGCGAACAGAATCAGTAAAGACGTTTCAGTTTAAATCATTGATTATCATCCAACGATAACCATAGTTATTTATGCTAATTAGCAGGCTTTTAACAATGAACAAGCACTCGAAAATTATATTAGTTCAGCTAATTGTTCTTGATTATAGGGGAGGGGGAGGTATAGGGGAGGTTATTTACAATTCCAGTTGTATCATCACGGTTGTAACCATCCAAATGGATATCTGCCATGGTCTCTTCTCCCTTGCCATCCATGATCCCATTTCAAACATTCCATGTTTTTTTCATATTTCCTTTAGTTTCCTCCAGCTTATTTAGACTTTCCTCCAGCAATAATTAGACACTGCGTTTCTCCTCATTTTATTCACCAGATTCCTTTGCTTTGTAAATAAAATAAATTATTCACCACTTTTGGAATCCAAATGTGATTCATAGAGCCGATTTTCTATTTCACAGCATTTGCCCAGGTCGAATTTTGTCTTCGTATTTAGGGATTTTTCTCTATAATCTATCAGTTCTAAATTAGATTTTCTTCTGTGAAAACCTTTGAAAGTGGAAAGAATGGTGGATATGAATACACCCTCTACATCTGCAAATAGAACGGAAATGGAGTCATTAAGACATAGGAAGGTAGATATGCATTAAATACAATTTTCTAATTTAAAAAAATCATTGAAAAAGAAAATAGGACTTGGTGCTTTTTATAATAGGATTTATAATATAAATAGATAAAAGGTAAGGTGAAACATACGGTATTGGACTCTATAATCCCTACCGGTGGTGCTATCTCTGTTTCTTGGCTCTTCAGACAGGCAGTGCAATTGGGGGTTGGGGGCCAACCATTCTGTGCTTTCGCACACCCTTTCTATTGTCCTTCCCCAGATTTCTCCGGGTATCCATTTAGAGCTTGGTTGACTCCGGCTGAGCCTACAGATTCACACCACTGACCCTCGTCCCAAACCAAAGAATTGGGTACGCTAAGATTCAAACCCTCGCCTTCTCGGACAAAAAATATTAAATCTAGCACACCAATCCACTCGGCTAGGTTGGATTGGGGGGTAAGGGTTGGGAGTAGAGGGGGTATCTACTCTGGGAATTGTCTAATGGTTTTAACATTTACTTCTAATATATAATCGAAACTCCAACAATTCTCCAAATTATCTTATTTTTAATTGAAACACGTAGTAAGCGCAGATAACGTCCTATTCGTAAGTTTGTGGATTTGTGTGCTAGCATATCAAACAGTATGTAGTAACGAACTGTAAGAATGGTGTGACATGACTCAATATTAACCGAGACTCTAGAAACGGAATTTTGATATCAATCGATATTTCATCGGATTATTATGTTGATTCCAAATATATAAGATTCATTAAGCTTAGTTTCACCCATAAAATGCTAAGAAACTGCGAAAATTTGCCTGATTTTCGAAAGAGGGGGGAACACCCACTAAAAGTCAAAGAATTTTAATTAAAATCAAAATATTAGATTCGGTGAGTCAGACATCTCTACTGTAGAGGTTTCAAGTCCCTATCTGCAAAAATATTGAATTCTGTCTTATTTGCCAGAAGAAAAACCACAGTTGCGTGTTATTTCTTTTCCCAGGGGCGATCGTATCGAACCTAAGGCCTTAGAACATCGAGAGAGGGTTCATTTGAACAGAAATTCAATTTTCTACTGTCCCTTCATTTGACGAAAAAGATTGAACGGCTATTAGCCCCCCTCCCACGTCCCTTTTTTCCAAAAATTGTTTGATCAAAAGTTTGAGATAGCCATTTTGTTTAGCATAGTTGAAAGATTCCAAAACTATATCTTTAGATTTAATACGACCCACACAGCCCCTGAAGATAGGTCTGGGAATGAGTGTGAGCTAAGGATGATTTTCTAAGGATAACAAAAAAAATGTATGATGTATGAAAACCAGTTTCATAGCCACAAAGACAAATAATAGGTGACGGAATGCGTTGGACTTGTATAGTTTGGGCTATATATTTGCACATTAGAGGGGTGGGGGTAAGGTTTGGCTAAGTTAGGTTAAATTGTTTTACCATCACACCCCGCTAATGGGAAAATATATAGCCCAAATTATTTTATTATATAAACTAAAGTATTGTATTTTCATTATTTTTTGATATATTTCATTAGGATTAACATAAATTTACTTCTTGGGAGTCTTCCATATGATTAATAAATACCTCTTTTTTTATACAAGAAACAATAAGAACAATGTTTATCAAATTTGTGAAGGGTGGGACAAACTTTTTCGATAGAAATATAAAAAAGCCATTTTCAAAATTGTCGCTGGTGTCCTAGTAATTATACTAGCTCAACTAGAGTAAAAAGAAAATAGTTTCTATATTTTTGGGAAAAAAACTAGGATTTTGAATCGACAAGGGAAAAAATGAAAGAAAGAAAAGGCATATATTTTGATTATATTACCGATAACGAATTTCCAGTGATCGGGGTATAAGACAATGGTACCCATTTGGGAAAATACAGGGAGTAAGCAAGGGTTTGTTCTATTCTCTGCAGAAAGATGCAAAAAGGCATTTTTCAAAATTTCAAGGGTAATTTTCGCTTGAGAAATAAAAAATGGCAACCTAAAGGTATTTTTCCGCATCTAGGGGGTAATTTTACCCCATTCCTGTAGGTGCACCTGTCTAGAACATGGCCAAGAAACAAAACAATTAATAATTACAATGATAAACAGTGCTATAATTCTAGTGATTTCTAGTCAATAATCTGGTGATCTAGTTACATTTTTTCTAGAATCTAGTGATTTTTTTTCACTGGGTGGCAACCCTGAATGCATGATTTCTCCGTAGAGACTCTATGGAAACAACCGGGAGAAGATGTTCCTGTAGGAGCAGAATATCAAAATTATTCATTTTTTGATTGATTGTATGATGTATGAACAGACTGTTATTGTTTTGATTGATTGTATGAACAGACTGTTATATTTATGACAGTTCATTTTCTGTCCCAATTTAAATTTTTCGTCAATTTCGATGTTTCAGATAGGTATGTTCAGGAGAGAGGGAAAATTTACATCATAAAAGTCACTTTCTCTTTGATGAAATTTAATGTAGAGCCAAAAGCTGCAATTTTCGACTGATGCTTATGGTAGGCCAAGGGAAGAATAACTGGTACTTCAGATGGGCAAATGATAGTATAAGTGGGTATATTATCCAATTGCCTATCCTCGCATAAGCGGAGCTGTTCAAATATATCTTTCACATGTCTGTAGGATGGCTGATCTCCCGCCCTTTGTGGCATATGTATGCCACTGTAGAAAACTTGAGCCCAAAACACAGCTTATGCATCTTTTAGTTTATTATCCGGGAAAAACTTAGCAGCATGGTGAGCCATCACTTCATCATCAAGCCCAGAGCGGATATTTGTTTGCAAAAAGTTAAGGACGTACAAATGCATAGGCACTACCCTCTTTGGTAAGGCCGGACCGCTTAGTAACACGGAACCTGGCAATGCTTGGATATTCCAAGCCGAAAGTCCGTTCATTTTACTAGGTATCTCTTATTAGTCCGCTTTATGTCTGCACTCTTTGAATGCTGAAAATTAGTAATATTTCCCAATTAACACGGATTTCTCAATTTTGTTTGTTGTGCAATCCAATTAACTACAAAGTTACATCCAGTTTATGACCTCACGGTTCAAAGGCTAAATCAATGCCCAAAAAAAGGACAAAGCAGGTATACCCCCCTGTGCACATTTTTTGGAATCGTATCTTTTCCGCTATTCAGTAAAAATTCTATAGCTAGTCGGGATTTAAAAGCACTTTTTATATTATGTTTTCTTTTGAATCTTTTCTTAATTGTTGTGATAAAATTGGACCATCTGGTAAAGTTATGTAATTAATTTTCTTATTTGACCAATCTTCCTAACTTATTGTCAGTTCAATTAACCTTATCTTTCTTTTTTCTAATTTCTGAGAAGCCATCTTTTCATGATATCTATTTCCAATAAAAAATATTTAGGGACTAGTAGTGTATTTTCAGACGACGATAATTTTCAGTACTCTATCAACTAAAGAAATAATTGCTCTCCCTTCAACTTGAATAAAATATATCTGACATAAAATGTAAATAACGTTTTTTATTTGAAGGTTTACGATAAATCGAAAAAGCCAACTCGTTATTATCTCTAAGAATCCATGTATCCGAAAATGGTAAATTTTTTTTTGTTTCTTTTACATTTGTAAAAAGTAGTCCCCCTCCTCAATGATTCAAAATTTTCATAAAAAGCTTCAATTTCTCATTCCCCATAATTCCAAATAACCAAAATGTAATCCATATATGCCTTACCCCAAATATAGGTTTTAAAAAACACCTGTAATAAATTATTTACAAGTGTTTCTGAAAACATTGGCTAACTTACCCTGTAATAATAGCCTATTTGAATCGCACAAATAGTTGCAGAATCTCTTACCATCTTGTTCGTTTTGAAAAAAATTCACCTTACCTACAAAATGTATTATAACAGTTAGAGTTAGGGCATTTTTGTTCAAAAGAGAGCTTAGGTATAGCCAAAGAAAAGGTTCAACAATTTGAAAACAACAACAAATAAATCGAATACAAGATTTAAGATTGAAAATGGGAGCAAATTGAACATGTGAATTTTTACGATTGGCCTGAATCTTATATGATACCTTAGGCAAAGAAGACCTAAATGCAGAAGGAAAACAAGAAATATAGCTTTCCCTCAAAATACTGCCTAAAAAGGACCGGAAAAGCGCCAAATACTTTTTTCCCGCCCACTTCAAACGGAAGAGGCTATTTTAGAAACTTGTGAGGGGGATCATTCAATTAAAAATTGAAATTTCTAGTGCCCCTTTTAAAGGCTAAAAGTAATTGGAGGGCAACCAGCCACCCTCTCGGTTCCTTTTCTGCTGACAGGCTTTTTTATAACCCCAAAGATAACAAATTAAATTTTGATATATCAGTTTTGTTCAGAAAGTTCGCCATGTCTTATAAATTTGCCTTCGGGGTTGATTTTACGCCCCCAGCTCCATTGTTAAACTTTATCTTACCCTGCTATGATAACTCAACGTCCAGAACCACGAAAAAAAAAAAAAAAAAAAAAACGTAAATAAATACTATGACATTCTACACCACAAATTCTGCCTATATTTGGCAATAATGGTAGAATATTCTAGAATTCCTCGTCACCTTCATTATTCGTATTGGTCACTTTCTCTTTGACTGCTCAATTTTGTATATTGGGGGATATTTCCACAGGGGGCGGAATTACCCGGGGGACTTCAGCGAAAGATTTTGATCGAGATGATTTTCTTTTTTTTGTGGGAGGGGGGGGATTTTCTGGAGGATTCCCCGAGGGAGGAGTTCGGCGAGAGTTCTGGAAGGATTCCCCGTGGAAGGAGTTCAGCGAGAGAAATTTCCTCTGGGCCGATTTTCCGGGGGTTTAAGCCCTGCAACATCAAAAAATAGCTAAATCGTCCATGTTGGTATAAATATTAAAACCCTAGGGCTAAAGAATAACAGCATACCCAAAACTGGCATAAGAAACATAACCCCATTATGAATACAAACCAATATACGTATTAATAAATAGATCCGCCAATTATTTGAGTGATAAGCAGTAAAAAGATCAACATTTCTTCTGGGTAGCGGGTATATTAAGGCCACCAAATTTAGCTTTTCCCACCCTAACTAACATTTGCAACAAATTTTGAGCAAACCTCTAACCAATGGAACGTACAATTTACGCTACCCAGGGGTGCCAAAACACAAACCTTTAGGGGTGGGGGCAAATTTTTCAATAGAAGACACAAAAAAGGTGTTTTTCAAATTTTAGGGGTGGCAACCACCCCATCTCATCCAAATTAGTAGGCCAACTGGTAGGCCTGGTGCTGTTTCACTTTTTTCTCCTAGCCGAGTCCCTATTAAAAAGACATTTTAGTATTAACTGAAATTAACATCAAATCTCCTAAGCAAGCATATTTTAAGAAGATAAGCTTCAACCATGTATTCATCAAAAGTGAAAGCTGTCTAATGACCTAAGTAACTTGTATTCATTATCAAAGCTTGAACACCCAAATGTGTAATTGATTAGATTAATTGTGAAATATTCATGTGGTAAATATGACAAGACCTGCAAATATGGATTGTATATTAGGGTCTCTTCGAGAGATCATAAACACTTTGTGCCGGAGCAGTTAATTAACAAAATAGGGATTAATGTAATAAAAAGCTAGGGGTATATCATTTAACGGGAAGACAGGGGACTGAAGAAAAAATTTGAGAAAGACACGAAATGAAAAACGAACTATTATATGAAAAATATGGGAAATTATGAAACGTTATCAAAGTCCTGAATTTCACCGGGGGCGGGAGCTGGGGAGCAAGAGATAGAAATGCTTTATGTGAAAAATTTTGTCAAGCGTAGATTTGCAGACTTCGCTCTAAGCTCAACTGATTGGTTCAATAAGTTTTCCCAGTTCTCACATTACTTGAAGTCATATTACTTGAAGGGTTAGGTTTATATTAACGGACTATTCAGGTAGCTATGAAACAAACTTACGCATGTAGTCAGAATTTCATCCTGAATCCAATTGTAACATTCATTTACATCACATATAAACTTTACCCCCAACTCCCTAGTGTGCAAATATATACTCTGAATTGGTTTATATAGGGGTGGGGGGTAAAGCTCATTTCCAGCAAAAATGAATGTTAAATTTGGATCCATGATGCAATTCAGACTATATAGGTAGATTTATTTCTTAGCTACCTGAACAGTACATTAATATAAACCTTACCCCTTTTGTTTTCTTCAGAATACACTTCAACTGATAGGTAGCTCTGAACGATGACCAACTGACCATGTTACTCATGGTGTTGAGTGAGAGCGATGACCTGATGAGTGAGAGCGATGATTAAAAAACCTGACCATGAGTGAGAACGATGACCTGATTACCAAATTACCATGAATTTGATGGGAAACTTTACCATGAGCCCTTGGGTATCTTTTGAACTGTGCATCACGTAATTTTCGTATCCAAAGCTTGGTTCAAGCACGGATACAAGGCGGTGGGGGGGGGGAGATGGGATGGCCTGTCCTCCAAAGACAAATGTTTGAATAATGCTTCGTAAACTATATTATTAAGGGCTATATTTGAGAAATAAGAACTGAAAAAAGTGACTGTTTTCTAAAATAAATAACAGCACAGTCAGTTTTATGTATATCATACATATCATGACTGTACAGCACAGTCAGTTAAAATGGTATATCAGCACAGTCCGCTTTATGAACTCAAGACTGAAATGTTTCTGCTGTTTGAGAGAGCCCAGGGGAGTGCGGACTGAAGACAAAAAAGTTACATAGTGACAGTTTTGTGGCATACAGAGGCTGGTATCACTTGCCACTGCTTCTTGAGACCGAGACACAGACAAAATGTGTGTAACACAGACGTCTAACTGAACTAATTTTATCTCAATCACATAGATTGCAAAAATCCAAGACTCCTGCACACACCCTGGCAATCATGCCTATTCATCTGCCAGCAATCGAATGTATTTGCCTCACTTGGATCCTAGTGTGAAGTATTTTATTCACCTTTTTGTTCATTGAGTTTAATACTTTACATTTTTCTTTACATCTTATTCTGTTGACATTGATTTACTAATTGCTATTTTGAACTTTTTGTTGCAATTTCTGGAGATCCTTGAATTAATTAAGCTTTTTCCAATATTTACATGCTCATGTAAATATTGTAAATGTCACGTAATATTGTCATGTAAATATTAAAGCAACAGTGATGAATAAACATACTTTATAAACATACTTTTAACATACTTTATAAACATACTTTATTGTAAGACTCGCTGACACCAAATACTCAATATCTTATTGTTCCAAAATAAGAAAACATTCATTTAAATGCTTATTATCTCGACTAAATATTTTACTATTTATAATAATGCTAAATTCGAAAAGAAAAAAGAGTAAAAAATGAAAAAATTATAATCACTGCTGTTTACATTCTCCAACATCAGAATCAGGCACTCGGAAAATTTCTGGTTTTATTTTCGTCACCTTTCCTTTTCCCCTCACAACTATTTCTTCCTTCTCACTGCAAATTTCTTGTTTTATTTTCGTTACCTTTCCTTTTCCCTTGATAACAGTTTCTTCCTTCTCACTGCTACTTCCACACACTTGAAACTCACCAAAATTCTTCGGCACGCTTAACTGATGCTCTTTCATCGTTGGCTTAATATCTTCCTGAACTACAGCTGTATCAACAGGATCATTTTCTTTTTCTTGATATTTATCGTAGTTCTTCATTGATACGGGTTTTGGTCTAACAGTTTGTTTTCCAATGCTTTCTTTGAATTGAGTTGCTACGAATTTCTCTTTGAGTTTTGATTCTGGTTCTTTGGCCTTTTCCTTATCAGGAAAGAATATCCTTTCTACAATTACAGTTTTTGATGCTTTTACTGGAGGATCACCTGGGACAAAAATGTACATTAGTAAACGCTTTCACTATTCTTGGACATTCTCTAACGAGATCCAATAGATCAGTATCCTAAAAATGCAACCAAAAATATTCCCCCCCCCCCAAGGAAAAATTTCTTCTCCCAGTCCCTAACTTGAAACCTTCATTCAAAGCCAAAATGATACAACGAAACTGTAAAAAAAAAAAAAAAAAAAAAAAAAAAAGAAACATGATGTGGTGCGCGCTGTTTCTTGAAACAACAAACCCACATTGTATACAAGGGAGGTAATTCATGCTCCCAAAAGCTCCAAATACAGGGATTATTGAAAAGGGGTGGGGGGTCAATAAAAACCAATAAATTAGGGTTGCTTACCGTCTTGACCCCACGAGAATTGGTGTATGTCACCTCTTTCCCCTCTATCAGTTCCAGAACTGAATCAAAATATCTGAACACAAATTTCAGCGCTAGACTCAATATGCGGAAGTAACGTTAACTTTTACCTCTTTTCAGCTAGAGGTAACTTCATCTTTTATTTTTAGTTTATACTCTGCAATAAAATAACGAAGAAACTTCAGAATTTCAGAGGGGAACATATTTCAGCCTTCAGTTTTGTACGAGCCTAGGATCACCTCTAATTAAATTATTTAAGCAACCAAAAATTGTGTTACCTTTTAATTTTTTTCATGAATTGAGCATTCTATTGATTTATATTTGTAGCTATAGCATAAGTAACTTTTTAAGGTTAGAAAAAATATAAATTTTCTTCCACATCCCCGCTCTTATATTAGCAAACATTAGGCACAGACGAACCAAGGCCACATGTAACGTAAGCACAATATTTATATTTTTCTTTTACTAAATGTACTTCAGCAGACATAACCCCCTTTTCAATTCTAACCGCGAAAAGGGTAATGTCTAGCAAAACTGAAATTTTGTTTCAATCAGTCTTGTGGCAGATTGTTTTTATGTTTGTGGCAGAGTGTTTCTAGTGGTTATGTTTTAAACATTTAAAACATTTTTCAGAATTTTTCTTTTTCGGTCTTTGGAGCAGATTTTTTTGTGTTGGTGACTTTCAGTGCTGCAGTGTTTAGTGTCAAACACTTCTTAGTACTTCTGATAAATTTTTGATTATTCAGTCTGTTTGAACCCCTGCCAAATTTTCTTTATTTAAAGCAGAGTAGTTAAGTTTTTAAACTCCTTTATCTCATATATGATTTCTCTCAACTTTATCTCTAAACGAATATACTTTATACACGAAGCAGGTAGGATATTTTTGAACAATGAAAATGCCCTTGAAAAGAGATGCAAAAAAAACACGAGAAAGTTCAAATATTGCAAAGATTTTTAGACTAATTGACAAGCTGTTAAGATGTAAAACCCTTGATATCACTTCTGACGCAAGAGCCATTGCAACGCATAAATGAATGATTCAACTAATTGTTTATGTATAAGAGAAACCCGTAAAAACAGCTTTTATCATATGGATAGAGAAGGTACTTGGACAAAGAGGAAAAAAAGTCCTTTAAAAATAATCTGAGAACTACCCTGAAAAATTCTTTGAATACTTCGTTAAAACAACTAAACTAGGTTTGCTTGGCGAAAAGATCCCATATTAATAGCATTAGAAAATCTTCCGTAATTATATATCCTAGCGAGGATATGCTTATAACATGGAAGGGAAAATTGTGTAAAGTTTAGGGTAAAAGGAATAGTCACTTTTCTGGAATTTAAATTATGTTTTGTTATCTATTTTTTTTCTAGTGATATTATAATGTATTTTGTGATAAAAGCTGTTTACACCGTGACTGGTGAATCTATTGAGCTGCCTCATAAATCAATTTGTATTTTTTTTGGATGCTACCTGTTTTGTTACTAACACGTAATTTGTCTGCTTGAGTTTTTAAAAGAATTCCAATTGGACAATTAAGTTTATCGACTTCATAGTCGGTTAAAGGCTATTATGAGCTTCCTAAATCAATATGTCATTTTCCAAAGGTTACTTGACGACTCTTCCACACCCCCCAAAAATATTCCTGTTCTTTGTGTGGGATTTATATGTTCAGATTTACAAAATCTTACAATATGGGGAAAATTATAAGCCATCCTATTCACACAGATGAACACATTTTATCCTTACATTTGCAGAGGAACGATACTTTTTGCCCTTTTAAACTTCGAATTCGCTCTTTACTTTTATCAGAAAAGTTTTTTCTTGTTTCTAGGCAAAAGATACTATTTTACATGTATCAAACACTCTTTTGTGCACATATCCTTCAATTTTGGGTTGTGATAACACTATGATACTTAAAAAAAAGGTAAAGAAATACGCAATTGGACTTTAAAGTCCCTACCGGCGCTTCTGATATCCATTTAATGACCTTTCAGCCAGGAAGTTCAATGGGGGGGGGCAGCCATCCTATGCTTTTGCATACCCTTCCTGTTTACTTTCCCCAGATTTCTCCAAATACCCATTTAGAGCCGGGTCGACTCTAGCTGACCTGACAGAACCACACCACTGACCCCCTTTCCAAACCAAATAACCAGCGACACCAGGACTCAAACCTCACGGACAAAGGACTCAAACCTCACGGACAAAGGTTTCCATAAGGTTCACGGACAAAGGACTCAAACCTCACGGACAAAGGTTTCCATAAGGTTCACGGACAAAGGACTCAAACCTCACGGACAAAGGTTTCCATAAGGTTCACGGACAAAGGACTCAAACCTCACGGACAAAGGTTTCAATAAGGTTCACGGACAAAGGACTCAAACCTCACGGACAAAGGTTTCCATATCTAGCGTGCTAACCACTCAGCTGGGATACTCATAGTACTCTTATATTGTCTTTGAAACGGAATTATCTCAAAGAAAACAAAAAGATTACTTTCCTATAATTCCATAGTAAAAAATGTGCTTTAAAGTCATTGGTTATATCAGTGAAATATTTTTGAAAATCAATCATATTATTCCTTATTCCTGAAGAGACAACTTGTCTGTTATTCGATTGTACCACATTTTTAAACATTCATTGGAAAACTACTGTCATTAGTCATAAATGTCAGTGAAACTATAAGTTGTTTAGTTGAAGCATAAAAAACAATATTTTTTACTTCATCGAACATAGTAAATTTCGTGTTTTTGCGAACTTTTACTTCAATATGCAGAAAAATCCTTCCGAAAGCCATCGCATTTTGTTGCAAATATATGGTGATTATGATTTAGCTGAAAGAACGTGTCGGAAGCGGTTTGTACGATTTAAAACTGGAAATTTGGAAGACTAGAAACACGCTGGAGCACTAAAAAAGTTTGAAAATAAAGAGTTGTAGTTAGTTCTCAATGAAGACGCATCACAAACACAAGAAGAACTTGCGAAAACACTTGAAGTCACTCATCAAGCAATTTTCCGCCGTTTAAAAGAAAAGAGAATGATCTGAAGGTCATGAAACTGGGTGTCGTGTAATTTGAAGCCAAGAGACATCGAACGCCGTTTTTTTTTTCACGTGCAAACAACTGCTTTAACGGCAAAAACGGAAGTTTATCTTGCTTCAAATTATGACGGACGGTAAAAAGTGAGTCCACTAGGATAATTCAAAACGCGAGAAAACATGCGGATACCCTGGTCATTTCTCATCCTTGACGGCATCGACGTGATCAACAGCTCGGCATAGTGTGTTATGAACTACTGAATCCAAACAAAACTGTTACAGGGAACATCTACCGATGTCAATTGGTGCATTTGCGCCAAGTTTTGCAAGAAAAACGCCCACAACACGCCGATAGACACGAAAATGCTATTTTGCAATTGCAGCATGTGGTCGGCCACATGCTGCAACGCCCGTTAAAACACCTCCCACCCACCTTATAGCCCGGACATTGTCCATTCTGATTACTATATATTCCGGTCAATGCAGCATGGCTTGACAGACCAGGCCATCTCCAACTATGATGAAGTAAAAAAATCGGTTCGATTCGTGGATAGCGGCTAAGCCGGTCGAATTTTTAGATATGGTATTCAGTAAATTGTCAGAAAGATGGGGAGAACTTATGGCTAGTGATGGAGAGCACTTGGAACATTGAGTTTGTATCCAATTTTTTAAAATAAAGTTTCAATTAAAAAAAAAAAGGCATGAGCTTATTTGCACATCAAATTCAAAATAAATACAAAAAAGGGATTATTGAAGCGTAACTGCATAAGCCCGTAGCTACGGTAAAAGTTCATTTTATCTTAATAAATCATCGGTTTTATATTTTAAGACTGCGAGAGAAAGCTTTGAAATATGTTTATTTTCCATTACAAACATTTAGAGCATCTGGTGTAATAATTTATGTCATCAGAATGTCAACAATGGCATGAACTCAACACGATTAAGAGTTATCTTTTAATATGGATATTTTCTTTTCAGCAATTTGCCCTTTAAACGGCATTTTGTATCAAAATATTCAATAAATTGTAATATATGCAAAAAAAATTTAATTAAGACAAAAACGGAAAAAAATTAAAACAAGAAAATTAATATCGGTGCTTTTCATTATGGTTCCTTCATTCTACAGAAACTTTTTACACTTCTTAATAACCTTGTATTGCCTAGAATGAATTTGTTTCCTGTTCTTCATCCCGTCCACCAGAATAGCCACCCAACCCCTAGGCAAGGTATAAGTGTAACTCGGTTGTAGACGTAATATCCATCAACCAAATAACTACAACAGAATAGTTGCAACCATTAAAATTCCGTTTAAGACACTTCAAAACAAGAATTAGTCCAAAGCAGGCGTATAATGAGGTCTACAGAAACATTCCTATCTCAAAATTCTTTAAATTGAGCTTTAAAGCAACAGACAATTTGTTGCTTTTTCACTGATTGAAATCCCCTTAGCCCCTTAGACGCCATAATTCCCTATCACAAAACGTTTTTGCTACCTCCATATAAATTTTAACTTATAATAGACTAGAGACTAATTGTTTTGTGCTCACGCTCGTTGCGTCTTTTTTTCAATGTTACTAGGAAGGGTTTCGTAAGATTTTTGAAGGAGCCGCCAATGCTCACCGTCTTGTAGGCTGAATCACAAAATTCTTTAGTAAAACATTTTTTCACTAAAAAATTTTCAATAAAAATCAACCTTAAAGATTAATAAAGTGAAAAAATCGTGATTTTTATTCTATACTTCCGTGTAAAAAGCGTGCTTTAATTCTTCCTATTTCTTTTTATGACTTAATTCCACAGCCCAATTTCACTACTACTTATTTCTAGAGAGAAAATAGTGCTGGCTTTTTAAAAATTCTTCCTACTTCTTTTTATGACTTAATTCCACAACCCAATTTCACTACTACTTATTTCTAGAGAGAAAATAGTGCTGGCTTTTTAAAAATTCTTCCTACTTCTTTTTATGACTTAATTCCACAACCCAATTTCA
This sequence comes from Artemia sp. Qi Xiang Cuo, assembly GCF_049724085.1. Lineage (NCBI taxonomy): Eukaryota > Metazoa > Arthropoda > Branchiopoda > Anostraca > Artemiidae > Artemia > Artemia sp. Qi Xiang Cuo. Next base: position 100,336,602 of record NC_142794.1, on the reverse strand, counting down.
CTACTACTTATTTCTAGAGAGAAAATAGTGCTGGCTTTTTAAAAATTGGTTAGCTAATATTGAGCAACTCATCTAAACTGACAGGGAAATAAAATTTTTGGAAAGACCCTGATTAGTTCTTTTGTGTGAAATATTAGGCTAGTGCCAAGATAGGAACTATTTCTGGTTAAAATATTTATGCAAGGAAACTTTCTGTCTCTCTGTAGCAGAAATAAGAGCCGAAAATGCAGCTGTTGATTCAAAAAAGGTAATGTGAAAGCATTCATAAAAATAAAGCTACGAAAGGCAAATTTGGAAAAAAGCAAGTTTGCTTTCACTTTTAAATTTGAGCACCTAAAATAACATAGAAGCAAACAGAAATCCATTTGTTGAACACTTGGATGCTTTGTTAATTAATTTATCAAATTATTTTCTGGATCTCGATTTTTACAAGATATGCGTGGACACCGGGTCCATTTATCGACAAAGAAGATGACGAATTTAAATTAACAAGTAATGAGAAAGAAAACTTGATTTGATTAGCTTGTGATAATTCCTTAATATGAAATGTTTACAGTGTACCTCTAATTCAATTTTGGCTAGATATTTAAAGTGAATACAATATTTTGTCAAATAAAGCATAAAAAGTATTGACGCCGTTCGCAAAATTTCATTTATACGAAAAGCATTTTCCGTATTAGCTGAAATGAAGCACAAATATCGTGTTCGTTTGGTTATAGACTTAACGAAAGAATGTCAGAGTCTTTGCTGAAATACAGTGAAGTAATATTAATCTCTTTTAAATTGAGATTTTAATATTAATTTGATTTTTATTGATTACAAGTTTGTTTCATACGGTTTACGTTTAATATTAACTCTATAGAGGCGGTTAGAAAGCAGCAATAGCCATACTTTCTCAAAATGGCATTTCATACTTTTGAATTAATTGCCAAAACAGTTTGCTAAGCTACTCTCAAAGAAGATCGGCAGGGCAATGTATGTTCGATCACACTGGTATAAATCTAGAATTGGGGCTATTGGGAAAGAAACATGTTAAGAAAATAATTCTTACTTCATAATATACAGAATAATCCCCTTCACTGCAGATACATTATACTTTACCCCCCCCCCACTAATGTGAGAAAATAAATCCCTAATTATATATTTCATATGTATTTTTTGGTTCTCGACTTCGTCAAAGTTGATTCAATTTAAGGGTCGAAATATGATGAAAAATGGCTACTTACATAGAAAATAGATAATGTGGGCTATATATTTACACATTAGGTGAAACTGTAGTTAAAAAATGTTAACTACGATTATTCTCCACATTATGAAATAAGAATTCTTTTCCTTCTCAACAGCCCCAATCATAGACTTATGCCATCAAACTTTGACCAATCTGATCTAAATTACCCTACTGTCCTCCCTTCGAGAAGGGATTACCAATCAGTTTAGCGCTATTATCTCAAAAAAAAAAAAAAAAAAAAAAAAAAAAAAATCAGATTCAGCCTTTGGGCATGACAGTGAATATATATGGGTTTAAATTAACTAGCTTGAAAAAGTTCCTTATTTACTGGAATTATTTTGTTCTCGTGTAAAAGAGTAAATAATTATTTGAGTGACCTGTTAGTTCCTGGAGTTTATTTTCCAGTTCTTGTACTTTGACTATAAGGTGGTTTTTTTCCACAGTTTTCATGTTTGATGTCTCACGCAAAACTCTTAGGTCTTGCATCATGGATCTTATTTCTGCTTCTTTGGCAACAATGGTGAGTCGCTGACTTCGTAGTTCACTCTTCAGTTCTTCAGTTTCAGCCCTAAAAAAGACACAAGACATCAAGAAGTAGATTTGACGGGAAGAGAGAAATTCAATCCTAAAGAAAACATGATTGCTATAACTAACTAGCATCAATTATAATTTAGCAGAGCAATATGGTAATCTCATGATAAGAGATAAAGTAACTTTTAAACATAACAGCATTACTATAATCGTACAAAATTACGAAAGTACAGAGGCGGCAAAAATTTTATTTCATTTATTGATGAAGGTATAAAATAGGTGTTCCCCAAATGTAGGAAGGTGAGCGCTTAATTAAAACACTAACTATGCTTCTACTCCCCATTTTACCAAGAACAGAACCAAGAAAAAGCAAATTATGCCGGTATTATTATTATCAATTGTTTTTTTTATTTATCCTGCAAGTTGAGTAAACAAAAGCTTTCTGGACAAAATTTGTGTTATAGCTACCACCAAAGGAATAAACTTCTGATATGAATTAGGGTAAAAATTCACAATAAAATAAACAGTTTTAATTCGAAATAATTTATTAACAAAACGAGAAAAACATTGTTTCGTTTCAGGAACAATGATTTAAAGCAAAAAGTAAGGCTTGACGGAGCAGACGCCATCAAGAAATACTGAACTAGATAGGGCCGTATCCAGGGGGAGGGGTTACCCGGTTTGACCCCCCCCCCAAAAAAAAAATGTTTATCTGACTCGTAAAAACGTAACAAAAATGGATATAAAAAATTTTGTATGCGTTTTTAATGTTTTTTCTTATTTACCCCCCCTCCCCCCCCCCCCAAAATAATTCCTGGGTACTGCATTGGAGCTAGATATTAGACAGAACTTCTGAACCCCTTTAAAGTGACTCAAAAAGCGCTTGGACTCCGCAGCCCACAATAGAAATATTAGATAAAACGCAGCACAACAGTCAATTATTATAAACAGCATAAAATTAGTTCACGCTACATTCAACTACATTCGACTCTTCTCCCGTAACTAACTTTAATTGCTTATAATACTTCCAAATATGTATATTTTCTCTTGTGCTGGATGCAAAAATACACAAGATGGAATCACTTTTCTATAGCTCCCTCGTTATAGGTAAGCTTTCTTCGCATTTGGTAAGAGCATGATTATTCATATTAAACAACAGAGAAACACACTCTTCGTATTTCTTCACAGTGAAGTGTGCTTGTGACATTTATTGCTAACATCTGGAGCATAAACTGACCTCTTTTAAAATTTAGGTTGTTTTAGAATACCACCTGATATGGTTCTCGTTTCCGGAATTTTAAGGTCAGAAAAAGACCAAAAAGTTTTGAGTTACGGGAATTGAAAAAAAAGACTCTTAGTTTCTCTGTGTTGAATGTCTTTCCTATTATCATACAAAATACAAAATAAATGAGTAGGCAGCAGGAATAACAATTAGAATGAGTAACAAGTAAGTATGAATAGTAAACATATAAAAAAAAGACACCCAATCTATTCCAACTTTTCTTTTCTAAATTCAAATAAACTTACCTTGCTTGTTTAAGAAGAGCTTCCATAGCCTTGTCACAAACCCTGTGCTCTTTCACGTCCTTGCCAGGTTTAAACACATCCCCACTGTTACTCTCAGATTCCAGCTTATTTAATTTCTCCGTTTGTGTCTGTAAGAAAATCAACAATGTTGGCAGAAATGTACACAGGAATCAGGGGTGCCAGTTGGAAGGGGGTGGTACTTTTTTGGTATTTTCGTTGAGAGAATCGAAAAAAAAAAAAAAAATATCCCCCTCCCATGGATTCAGATGTAAGCTCAATCAATTAAGGCAGAAATGCGTAGATTTTACAGAATAATTTTGGAAAATGAATATTAAAATAAACGATGGCTGATAGTGACATTCTTGCTAGTTTGGTGTAATCTGCATATACAGTGATCTTGTTGTTGACCTAAAAAACGAGACCATTTGTGCATTAGTTGAAAAGGGTAAATTTATAGTACCTTGTGGGACTCCGTTTCTAGCTTTGGCATTTTATGAGTAATGACTGTGCTTTTTGTCTAGCTTTGGAGCACACAGATACAGAAACATTTGTCTTTGCAGGCACTTGCGTAGTTTTTTTTTCGGTGGGGTGCGTGTGAACATGTATTATAAAAAAAATCTATAATTTGAAAAAAAATACCCAGAAATTCGAAAAATGAGCCCCATCCTCCCTCCATACGTCCCTAGATTAAGCCAGCTCTTCTGTTAATTTTTTTATTTTAGAGAAGATAATTTTGTACAAAAGGCGTCGACAAAACTAAAAAACCGCCTTTTAATGGTCGGATTTTTTTTATGTTGACTCTTAACATCAATTTCTAGGATATCCAGTAAGGGATACCAGTGAACCAAATGCGTAATATTAGCAATAAAAAATTTGAAAAAAATTAAGAATACCGTTATACATCTTTGTTAGCATTTGATAGATATTTCAAATTGTTTACTAGACGATATTTGACCTAAATGTCAATAAAACCTGTTATTGCAAAAACCTTTTTTCCGAAGAAGGTTGGATCAATCACACATCCAAATAGTTCTAACAGGAAAACCCCATTCTATAAATTTAAAAACATAGCCTACATTTTTCTTTCTAGGGATGCAAGAAGATTATACCTGTCCTGTAAATTAACTAAAAGAAAAAGTTTTCCGCGATAAAGGAATATATAACATAAATAGTGTCTTTATATAAAAAGTTCAACAGAATTCAACTGACAGGTTTTCAAATAAAGTTCATTAAAGGCATGGTTACCCCCCCCCCGAAAAAAAAATCCTTTACAGGCAATGCATATGATCAGTACTTTGTATCTGTTGTCTGACAATTATAATTGTTTGCATCTTAGCAAGAGGTTTGGAGGCCACACATAGCAGGCCCAAAACTGAATGTTACCGTACATTAATTTAGTAAAATTTTCAGACTTTGCACTATGGAAACAAACTACAGTTAAAAAATCTGCACTGCCTTTTTTTCTTTTTTTTGCGAATTCAAATTTCTTACTTAGAACAATTTATCTCCGAAACTACAATCACAACATCATTGCTGAATAACATTGAATCACCAAAGATATTGAATCTTTGGGGATTCAATATCTGTTAATCAAAGATATTGGTGATTCAAAGGTATTCAAATATTGGAGATTCAAAAGATGATCCAAGATATTGAATCTTTGAATCAACCAAAGATATTGAATATTGAATCAGCCATGTGAGTAAAAAATTGTTTAAGGATGAGGGTGCATACATCAAGCTCCCAAACTGACCGTTGAATAATGCAAAACGTAGAAAAAAGGCAAAACCAACGATTGGAACCTTTGGGAAAAAGACCCTCCCCTCAAAAAAAAGAAGAGCATGCTAAGATAATCTTAAATTAGATTATTCGTCAGTTGATTAGTAAATAAATGAGGGGCTTTCGTATACTAGAAGAATGTGTCACTTTCACATAAGGGAACAGTCGATCAGTCCTCCACAAACGGTGGACAAATCTTTGGCTACACCAGTGATTACCATCTATTGACGGTATAACTTTATAAAAGTTTTATAATATAAAATCTTAATACACACACATACACAGGTTAAACACTCTAAAAAACGGAATTTTTATATCAACAAATATATTAAGGGTCTACTGTTCACGGTAACTCCAAGTATGTAAAATTCATTAAACCTAAAACTACCTAAAAAAAAGTTACGAGCCTGAAAAAATTAAAGAAAAGGGGGAACTTTATAGAACTCTAAAAGAGGTGCAATCTTCCAAATTTCAGCCTTATATTTGGCCACTTTGTATCACAAATCAAAACTTTAGGCCCAAACAGGAACAAAAATCATTTAAAGGGATTTTGAGATTGTCAATCAGTATAGAATTATTGACAAGGCACATATATAGCCTATAAGTTTCGGATCCCACCCAGGCGAAATGCTTATTTTTTTGTCATTTTGTGGTTCGCAATGGAAACGTTAGCCTAAATGCTGTCGAGAAAAAATTTTGAGATGGCCAAGGAGCTTAAGACTATTGAAAAGTAATATTCATATTCTTCCAATTTCAAAGGTCATACTACCACTCGGTACCACATATAACATTTGATTTAATGTTGCGCTTTACTTTTCTTGGAAAACTTAGTTTTTTTTTGTCAAATGGTTCAACTTGGTAGATAATATATTTATATATATATGGCCGTGTAAGTTTCAATACAGTCGATCCAAACAGTCAAATTTAATTTTCACTGTTCTTGCTAATTAAACTCTATTTATTTAAATTTAGGCTCAATTGTTATCAAAGGAGTTATACCATAGTCATACATTTTAAATATTCAAAATGGAGAAAAAATAAAATTTTAGTTAGCGTTTAGGCACGAAAAGAGAAAAAGAAAAACGTACAATCTTTCTTTTATTTATTCCGAGACAGTTGCGGTGTAGTTAACTGACGGCAAACTCTCACTTTCAAGGTGATTTGACACTTTCAAGGACTCAGCTGATTTCACGACTTGTAAAATATGCATACATACAAAACTGTTCAATCAACGTTAAAACAAAAACCATTGATATGGAAACAGCTGAACAGAATAGAACAAAATTTCAAGGAACGAGTGACAAATATTATATCGTTGCACACACGCTAAACCTGAGCAAACTTCATTTAAAAGAGGAGAAACACATTCCTCAGGGGAGAAGAATAAAGTTCGATCTTAATCGGTATTAGGATCGTACATATTTTTCACCCTAGAAAGCATACGCAAATCATAGAAAGCAAATTTGGCATTTTATTTATTTAAATTCATGTATCATATTTTTATATATTTATATATATATATATATTTTTTTAATAACATATATTCATATGTCATGGATAGAAGATGTTTAGAAAATAAAATAGGAAGTAGTTGCAAAGTGGATATTAGAAATTTGGGAAATTTTGTGAGTGTGGGGACGAGACAAAGGGAGGATTTTCTATCGTAGTGTTATTTTCAAAAGTGTTTGAATTTATTATTATGTTTTATGCGTTTTGTTGTATTTTTATTATCCATGGCCCATGGGGCTTTTGTGAGAAATATATCTATATCTATCAAACAGTTCGTGGTAACGAACTGTAAGGAGTGACCCGGCTCAATAGCAACCGAAACTCTAAAAAACGGAATTTTGACACCAATAGATTCACAAGAATCAAATTTTTATGCTGATTCAAATATATGTCTCATTAAGTTTAGTCTTACCCATCAAAGGTTATGAACCTGAGAAAATTTGCCTGATTTTCGAAAAAAAAGGGAGAAACACACCCTAAAGGTCGTAGAATCTAAATGAAAATCACACCATCAGATTCAGCGTATCAGAGAACCCTACAGTCGAGGTTTCAAACTGATATCTGCAAAAATGTGGAATTTTGTTGTTTTTTTTTTGCTACAAGAAAGATCACAGATGAGTGTTCACTTGCTTTTTTTCCCCAGGGATGATCGCATCGACCCTGTGGTCCTAGAATATCGGAAGAGGGCTCATTAAAACGGAAATTAAAAGTTCTAGTGCTCTTTTAAAAAGACTGAAGAATTGGAGGGCAACTAGGTCCCCTCCCACGGCCCTTTTTTCTCAAAATCATCCGATCAAAATTTTGAGAGAGCCATTTAACCAAAAAAAGTAAATTAATATGCATTTTTTTTTAATTATTAATGTAAGGTGAGCCAAAAACAAACCAGCATTAATTCAAAAACGTTCAGAAATTAAATAACAAAACAAGTTTTTTCAACTGAAAGTAAGGAGGGACATTAAAACTTAAAACGAACAGAACTTAATCCGTATATGAAAGGGGATGTCCCCTCCTCAACGCCTCGCTCTTTACGCTGAAGTTTGGCTTTTTCTCACAACTCTACTTAAAAAAAACAAAAAACTTTAGCATTAAGAGCGAGACGTTGAGGAGGGGACAGCCCCGAAGGACGAAGGACAGCCAGAAAATAAAAAGCAGGTATGTTGAGTATGGTTAGAGTAAGACTAGAAGAACAAGAAATTAAGAAATGGTGACAGTAACTAGGTCTATCCAAGGATGTAGTATTATATAGGACAGTTAAATCTAGATATGGAACAGAAGTGCATTTAAAGTTGAATATTCCAACTAAAAATATAAGGCTATAGATCCAGTTGAGAGCAACCTGTCTGCCAGTGGGGGGAAAAGCAATTTTTGGCAATAACTTTACCTATTACGAAAAACTATCTCGGACTATGCATAAACAAATTTTTGTTGCGGTTTCTTAACCCCCCAGAAAAATACTCTCCTCCCAAACAAAAATCTTGGATACGGCCTTGGGTACCTGTGTATTTTCCAGAACACACTCAAGAAGTTTGCTTTGTTTGGAGTAAAACCGGTTTTTCTCTCGCATTCGGTCATAATTAGCTTATTCTTTTGTGAAATAAACTACGACGCAGGTATATTTTAATTGAATATCTAACGTATAAATGCGTTTAGGTTAGGCATTTAATATATTGATTTGAATGCATTTTGCCCCACTTGGGCCATTTTATAATCAGGGATTCTGATTGATCACTTTCCTCCTACCCATTCAAAATCTAAAATAAATTAGCGTGAAGAATCCTATGGTACAAAATAGTTGCTCCATTATTCAGCAGCTTGTTAATAGAACCGGTCCTGTGTGACCCAGAGAGGTATCCAGATCGGGGTCAAAAGCACAAATACAAAAGTAACAATGACATGCACCTAAATACGGGAAGAGATATCGTAGAAGCTAAAGTTAAATTATCGTCGCTCCAAAGGTGCGTACAAACCATAGGAGGGCAATAAGACAAAATAGGATTTAATGTGTCATAGTCCGGGAGCCAGACCACTATAATGTGACAACTAGGTGGTCATAAAGACACAGTCAGTTTGACAATAGTTTCCGACTATATCGACCACGCTGAATCCGAATATGGGTGGGGGCAAAGCTGGAGATAACGGCTTGACCTTGTTAAAGCAAAAAAACACCCTTTTTAGGCCTATAAAACGTGTAAAGACTCAGTATTTTTTTTTCTAAGGTTGTACCACTCCGATTTAGTGGTGTAACATCTCAATTAGGTCCTAATATGGTCTTCTCATAGAATATATTAAAAAATTTTCCGATATCTTGTATAGCCCAGGAGCTATAGGCTAATATTTATTAATTTTCCCCGAAAATCTCAAAATTCAAAGGTTCATTTTCAACTAAACCACGTATCTCGGACCTTTCTAATAATTTTTTGTTGTTCATTCTTTTCCAGAATTTACCTTTCGTATTTAGCTTCACATTGCCGTAAAGTTCAAAGCTTAAAATGTTCGGTGAAGCCGTCTATAATTTTTTGAAAAAGTGTAGGCCTAAAAATATATGCAAAAATACATTTGTCCAAAATGATGTGACACATCTTTTATGCTAGAATTTAACGCCAAATCCGAATATGAACTTTACTTCGCAGCCCAATCTTAACTTCGTTTATTATAGGCTAATTACTAATTTGTAGGCCTAAAAATTTTGTTTTGATTAATGTTTTTACAGGAGATGTTTTTATGCCAAATTTTGACGCCGAGTCCAACGGTAGTGTTAACTTGGTCATCGTGTTTCAACTTTAGTTGCTATATGCTATTTAATTTCCTATAAACTCTGATTTTCTTACAAATATAGTTGTAAATCCAGATTATAATCAACCTACGTAGTACGAAGCTTTGCAAGGTAGTAAACGGACACGGAAGAACCATGCTCGACAGAAGCTGAAAGCTTAAACCTGTAACATGATTCAAGAGTACCGTATTTATTATTTATTAAGTATTGTAAGTAAAGCTACAGGTAAAGCTTGTCAAAATACAATTCCCGCACATCCCAATGGTTTTTCTCAAACATACAAAAAAATCCCGCTAATCCTCGTCCGAATCGTCGCTGTCGGCACCACATCGCCCACCACATGCGCAAAGAATGTCGCATAGCTTTATCCCCAATCAAGGACACTTTTTACCACACACAGTTTTACAGTAAAAGATGGTTGAATCCTTGTTGACAGATGGAGGCCAGGGGGTCAGTGCTGAAGTCACTGGACTGACTCCTAAAATATCGTCATGGGTCCAGCCAAACTTAAGTGGGTTGAAGATATAGGGCTTAGGAATCATAGCCTGAAGAATAATGCTCCATTGAAGTATAGCTCTCTTGACGTGATATACGAAAGAATCACCTGTTGGGGGTAAGCTGTTCAAGTTCTTTTTTCTGGGAAATAAATGAATTCGGAGGTCATTGAGAGAATAAAATTCGGACTGTTTTTTTCTATATACCGATACAGTCAATTTCGTACAGATACGCAAGATTTCGGGCTCGTATATAGGCTAATGATGTTTTTTATATCACTCCTCACTTTCTGTGTAAGATCAGCTATTTCTTGAATGAGCTGTGATTTAACAGCAGATGTAGCAAATGTTTTTTTGCCCTTCGAGAACAAAAAAATTACCGTATCACATCCACTAATGCAATGTAGCAGCCCTACTGACTCTACAACAGCCCACGATGTTCTATTCACAATTTTATGGGTCAGAAAGACTTTGTCACGGAACTGAACGTAGAGCTCCGAACGTAGCATTCGGCAACATGGATAGCAACACGCGTGTCTGCTTCTTCATGTGTGCTGCACAAGTTCGCTTCGTAGTCCGGATTCGGATCTATAGTCATTTTGGATGGGACCAGTTTTAGCACCTCATTGTATCACTGAATCCACCAGAGAGGTAAATGGTAAATCTTAATTCAGAAAGACAGACATGGCTTCACAGTTTAAAAATACATTCGATAAGTCTTGCCTTACTTTCTGAATGCATAAGCAAAATATCCCAGTTTTCTAGCACCATGCTCTTCTTAACGGTAGAACTCTTCGTCACTGTATTTCTTCTCCACTCACGACATCCACGAATGTTTTTTTAGAACAATAGGATTCCCGGAGATGTTTACAAGGCCAAACACTCCGACATACCGATCATCTACAATATGCAGCTCGGTTGTAGATTTTGGGAGTCGATTTAAGAGTCTTGCAAGGATTCGTATCGAAAATGCCTCAACGGTTTCGGTTTTGTCTGGCACTTGCGACCGGATTAATGGCATGAATTCTACCACCACACCAGTTTCCGTGACCGTGTTAATCGGAACTTCGCTAGGCCCACTTTCTAAACTTGCAGAGGTGCGAATGAACTCGAGAAAACTTGACTTCGTACCGGATCGAAGTTTAACCCGTTCACTAGCTACTGCTTCAAATATTGCTGGCGCGTAGGTCAAAAGTTCGTGTGGCATGATCTTACTTAGCATCTCAAGCGTAGATCCTGGACTAGTGCCAACAGTAACCAAAATCTTTTTAACAGCTTCCAACTCAGCATAAACGCTGCAACCGGTCTTGGTCGTTGAACGTTTAGCCTGTTTTGTATCGCAATCCATAGTCTTTACTTTAACCTTGGAAAAGGAGTTGGGTTTTCCATCGAAGTATGCTTCCAATGCTTTTAAAGCACTAGCTCGTGCACTCAGGAGGCTCATTGCCACTGCTTCGTCAGCGACTTGATTTGAGATGATATTCACCAATGATTCCTCATCACATTTAAAGGGATCAATATGGTCTTCGACAACAGAGACCACATTACTGACAAGGTTTTCTCGGCGTTTCTCAAAGGTTTCATCTTTGCTTCCTTCACCATCAAATTCACTCATGCTCTCAATTCCAGCAAGTCGATAAAGAGTAGAGGAAACTTCAGCAGAGAATGGTATGGTGGTAGTCCACTTGGCAACTGCCAATGAGTTCAGTGTGATTTCCTTTATTCCTCCCTTTTGTTTTGATTCAAAGTTGAGTGTGGATTCCAGTGCATGATCTGGGGAAACACAATTCATCTTGCAGTTTTTCCGCTTCACGTTGAATAGTCCTTTGACAAAGATATCATGCAAGCTAGGTAGCAATGTTTTCATGTCATTCAAATACTAGAGTAGGCATGTAGTATACTTATAATACCCCGCAGCTGTCAAATACGGCAGCATGAGGGTTTAACCAATAATATGACCTTCCCAGTCTCCACCACGCTCTGCCATTATGAACTGGAGAAGAGTCACCACAAGATTCATATACTCCATCAACAACTTCGTTGTAAGGTTTTTGTCTCGCGACTTGCTGAACTGGTTCATCAAAGGCTTCATAGATTCCAGGTGTTTGTCTAGGTTTTCAAAGGAGCCTCCGCAATTCATGAACGCAGACATTAAATCTGACAGCTCATCAAAAGTACTTGCTTCTTTGTCTGATTCAATGTAATACTGTTCAAGAGCATTCCAATATACTCTATACTACAAGGCCTCCTCTACGCAGATAAACTGAAGATCAGTCAGTATTGTAAATACATTTTGAATTAAGACGAAAAAAAAAGAGTTGATATTTGGTTAAAAATTAAAGTTCATATTCGGACTGGGCGTTAAATTCTAGCATAAAAGATGTGTCACATCATCATTTTGGAAAAATGAATTTATGCATATATTTTTTGGCCTATACTTTTTCAACTAATTCTAGACGGCTTCACCAAACAGTTTAAGCTTTGAACTTTACGGCAATGTGAACTTAAATACGAAAGGTAAATTCCAGTAAAGAATGAAAAACACAAAAATTATAGAAAGGTCCGAGATAGGTGGTTTAGTTGAAAATGAACCTTTGAATTTTGAGATTTTCGGGGAAAATTAATAAATATTAGCCTATAGCTCTTGGGCTATACAAGATATCGGAAAAAATTTAACATATTCTATGAAAAGACCATATTAGGACCTAATTGAGATGTTACACCACTAAATCGGAGTGAACCTTAGAAAAAAATTAAACAGTCTGTACGCGTTTTATAGGCCTAAAAAGGGTGTTTTTTTTTTTGCTTTTAAAAGGTCAAGCCGTGATCTACAACTTTACCCCCATCCATATTCGGATTCAGCGTGGTCAATATAGTCGGAAACTATTGTCAAACTGACTGTGTCTTTCTGACCACCTCAACTCAGAAATAAACGAGATACGCTTTAGTGGCTCCCGGACTATCTCCTTTTTTCTTTTTGTTCTTCTGCAGAGTTAATGGCTAACTGGATCGCTGCACGGCGGAGAGCGGTGACAAAGAGTTCATTGGAATGAGCATAAGCTAGAGATGACAGTGACAGGGATAAAACAGACAAATAAAAAAATTATGACAGTGCTAGACCAAAGCGTCATAGGCTATGGGATAAGAATGGCAACTATTGGCGTCACCTTCATAATTATTTGGGGTACCTATAGAGGGACATCGTAGGGACTATAGATGAATCAATCGGACTTCCAAAGAGGCGTAAAGGAGCCAAAGGACATAAACAAGACAAAATAAGGTTTAATGCGTCTCCTTTTTCTTTTTGTTTTCCCGCAGGGCTAATGACTAACTGGATTACTGCACGGAGGAGAGCGGTGACTAAAGGTTCATTGGAATGAGCATAAACCAGAGATAACAGTCTCAGAGATGACACCAACAAATAAAAACAAAATCATGACAATGCCAGAACAAAGGGTCATAGGCTATCGAATAAGAATGGCAACAATTCGTGTCACCATCACAATTATTTGGGGTACCTATAATTCGTAGGGACTATAGATAAACGAAATCTGACTCCCAAAGAGGCGTAAAAGAACCACAGGACACAAACAAGAGGACAAAAAGAAAGGACAATGCGCCTCCTTCTAAAGGGGTATATGTGTATCAATGTTTTGCCTACAGATGTGATGGGGCTTGCTCGGGTTAAGAAAAAAACAAAGCTTTCAAGAAAGTCTTGTCAAGGAGATACATATACCTAAATACGGGTAGAAGGAATCGTAGGAGCTATATATATATTGACTCTATAAAAATTGCGCAGGATCATTGGATTGTCCTGAGACAAGTTACGATTCAATCAATCAATTTATTTAAAGACAACAGAGTGAAAATTAAAAAGCTTTAGACCCCCACAAAGGCTCTTTGGCCTGTGAGAGTAGGAGACTGACTATTACATTAAATAATAGCGCTAAAATCAAACAGAAGGACAAGAAGGGAAAACCGTACCATGTCAATCAAAATAAATCGATTAAATAAATTGCAAAGGAAAAATAGAGGGTGGAAAGATAAGGCAGGAGGGAAATAACTCACTGGGCACAGGAAGGGGTCAGTCAGCTCTCTTTTAAATTGTCCATAAGAATGACATAACAAAATTTTAACATGTAGGGAAATCCATATGGAGGCACAACATAAAACTGGATTAAAATATGATCTTATGGTTTTAGTTTTATGAATAAAAATATCGATGCCATTTCTGTGAGAAAAAGAAACACAAGATTCCTTTCGTAGTTCAGAATTTAAAAGCTATAAGTGTTTGAAGAAGTTAGGGAGGAGTCTATGAAAATACTTAAAAATGAAACAAGAGGAAAGAAAGATGGGTGCTGGTGCATTATACCTAACACGCGTCAAGTCAAGTTTGGTTAATGCTAATGAAATAAAATAAAATAGGATAAATATTTAATTCTTTAGAAACAAATTTGGGCTATATATTTGCACATTAGGGGGGTGAACGGGGGAGGGGAGGGGATAGCATAGCATATATTAAATACGTAACCTAACCAAACCGAGGTACCCTCCCCCCCCCGAAACGCCAAAAAACAAGAGTTTAAATATTGTAAGTTCAGTGAGAAACCACACTTTGCGATCAATTTAGATAGCAAATACCCGTTTGACGGGTCTCCCTGTCTACATTCCTTGGACAGTATATAGCGCTATGTTAGGTATAATGTACCAGTACCGAAAGATGTATATGGACTGACCATCCAATAAATTAATGCTGAGTTGGCCTGTCACCTCAGATACTAATTTAATTGCTCTGTTATATATCTTGAAAACAGGGAAGGTAAAAGAAGAGAATGTCGATAACCATAATCAGGGGCGTTCCGAGAGGGGACGGGGGAGGGGCAACCCCCCCCCCTTCTCCAACGTTTTTGGCATTCGGTAAAACTTTCGTCGAAGGCGAAAATTTCGGCAGAAATTTTGCAAAATAAGCTGAAATTTAGCAAAATTCTTGGTTTCTGCAGAAAATTCGGCATAATCAGGTAGCGCTTCGGTAAAATTTACGAAGATCACCCCCCCCCCCTCCAATAAAATGAGCCTCAGGACGCCCCTGACCATATTACTGGACATTAGTAAATATAAGGTTGAATAAGAGAGTGAAAGAGGATCTTTATTATTGAACCAGGGAAGCAATGACGAAGCTTTCGAAGAACTCCGAACTGATTTCTGGAGAGCTTTAAGTTTGAAAAGAGCACAATGATGTTTAAAGGAAAGATTTTCGTCCAATAAAATATCCAGGAAACGAAGGAAACGACGGACGTCGTTTCAGTACGTCGTATCAGGGGGACGAGTTACATCACCACGAGTTACATCACTACGGACGTCGTATCAGGGGGACGAGTTACATCACCACGAGTTACATCACTACGGACGTCGTATCAGGGGGACGAGTTACATCACCACGAGTTACATCACTACGGACGTCGTATCAGGGGGACGAGTTACATCACCACGAGTTACATCACTACGGACGTCGTATCAGGGGAACGAGTTACATCACCACGAGTGGTAGACATAGTTTAAACCAAGAACAAGAATCGCCAAATCTGGAAAAAATAAGTAGACGATATTTCGATAGACTTAGGGCAGGGCGATTAGCATCAAACTAAGCAATGGCCTAGCACACAATACGTTTTCATGATAAGGGAAGATTGCTTAATTTCTGAACACCCAAGAGTATTATCATCTGCAAATGCGATAGCACTGGGTCTTGAGCTGCCTCACTAGGTGGGACAAAATAACGATCGCAAATAGTACAGCAACTTCATGATAAAGCAATGTATCAATTTTTTTCTTCTGTTTTCCCAAAGGACTATCGGCTTACAACGTAGTCAAAAATTCGTGATTGTTTTTTTTTTCGCAGGATAACTTACATATATATACCTTATACAAGCCCAAAATAACAGTGCGAGAACACATGGACGCTGGCAGGATGGGGGGGGGGGAGAGGCATGCCCCCTCCCCTGTAAATTTGGATCTAAAAAGTAATTTCAAGGAAACCAAAAGAAAGAGAGCAGAATAGGGAAAAAGCATTGAAATTTTTTTTTTGCCCCATTGTTGGTTGCCTGCCAATAGATTTTGACCTATAATAAGAAACAAATAAGTTCTAATTTCTGACTGAGTAACTCTTAACTAGTTTTCCACAAACATTTTTTCTATATGATTTGGTTTGAGCAAAAAAACAATTCTTCATGGTAATGAATGGTAAGTCAATAATAAGAGCCTAACTATTAATGACATTCAGTCAAAGAATCAGCTTTTTATGGTGGATCCTAAATATGTATTTGGTTATTACCAATTAGTGCAGTTATTAGAAGACAAGAAAGTTCGTATTATTATAGAAAACACAAGGAAAACAACTTAATAAGGGGCAATTTCGGTAAGAACATGCAGTCCACTTTTGCTTACATTGCAAGAGTACCCATTAGCTGATATGTGAAGCCACTATAATCAGAAATGTTTCCCCTGAACGGAGTGCTGGGAATTTCTGTATTTTCCCCCTGAACGGGTACGTTTTTTGTGTTCTATCATCAATTTTTTTTTTCCAGGAGTGATTGTACTTATCTAGTTGTCACTTTGAAAAAGATGTAATTTTTTACAGTTATGAAGTATAAAGGTGTCAAATATGCTGGTTTTTGACACTAAATATTAAATTACAAATATTGAATTTAAAATTTTTATTTGATTTTCTTAATTTTGGTTTTAATGTTTTACTTTGAATAAACTACTTTGATAAGTTACTTTTTATAAACACCGAGTCTAAAGGCATTAAATATTTTGATGTTTGATAGCCAAGTTCAAAACTGTCGACATTTTTTAAAAAGTATTCGTCCAACGTTTCGGCATTGCTCAACAGAACTGACTGCTGGAAGTTAGTATCTTAGTTTTTGTAAGTAAGGTATTGTTTTTTGTATTTTTTATTATTACTTACTTTTTTCATTTTTATATACTTTTATTTTAATTGACAAACTTTTTCCATTGCCTTTAGAAAAATGTTTGTCTTTAAGCTTCATTAAACAAAGAAAAAAAACAAGTTTTTTCTAAAAAAAGTTAGCAGCAACATTAAAACTTGAAACGAATATAAATTATTACGTATATGAGGGGGGTTGCCCCCTCCTAAACACCTTGCTCTTCACTCTACAGTTTTTCGGCACTTTAAAAAGTTGCTTATTCTTCTAATCAAACGACCATTGTGTTTCAGGAGTCATTTTTAGAGAATTGGGACAAAACTTAATTTTAGTGTAAGGAGCGAGATGTTGAAGAGGGGGCAAACCCCCTCATATACGTAATAATTTCTGTTCATTGTAAGTTTTAATGTTGCTCCTTACTTTCACTTGGAAAAACTTGTTTTTTTTAATTTCTGATCGTTCTTTAAATAAAGCCAAGATACCTGGCTCCACCTCCACGGAAAAATCCCGACCCCCGTAGAGATATCCTCTGGCCAATTCAATCCCGGCGAAAGTTTACCAAGCTACAGTTTTTCGGCACTTTAAAAAAAAGTTACTCATCGTTCTAATTAAACACCTTTGTGTTTCAGGAGTCGTTTTTCAAGAATCGGGACGAAATTTAAACAGTAGTCTAAAGAGCGAGTTTTTGAGGAGGGGCAAACCCTCCTCATATATGTATTGATTTCTATTCGTTTTAAGTTTTAATGTTGTTCCTTACTTTCAGTTGAAAATACTTGTTTTTTAATTTCTGATTGTTTTTCAAATAGTGCCGGGATACCTGGCTCCACCTCCATGGAAAAATCCCTCCTCCCCATAGAAATATGTTCTGAACAATTCAGTACTGGCGAAAATTTACCCCGGACGATTACCTTTAACATCTCCACGTGTAAAATTGAATCGGAAAAGAGAAAGCAAGACATATAAAAAAAATTTCGTTAGGATTTCTGGCAAATTCACCCAATGGAAAATCTCCCCTGAAAAGTTCACTCCCTGAAAACTTCGCTCTCCATAGGAAATTCTCCCAGCAGAAAGCTCGTCCTCCCCTACCCACCCGAAAAATGTATGCATACTTTCCAATAACAAATAAAACAATGGGCAAATTTTATAACTTACAAACCTTTCCCCAGGGACTGTAGGGGGTCATTTTATCTCCAAAGACACAGTTATTGGGCCTTTCAACTATGCTGAACAAAAAAGATATCTCGAAATTTTGATCGGACGATTTTGGTAAAAAAAAGTGGCGTGGGAGGGGGCCTAGTTGACCTCAATTTTTCTGGTCAGTTAAAAAGGGCACTAGAGCTTTTCATTTCCGTTAGAATGAGCCCTCTCCCGACGTTCTAGGCTCACTGGGTCGATACTATCACATCTGAGAAAAAAAAGCAAATAAACACGCATCCGTGATTTTTCTTCTGGCAAAACTAAAAAATTCCACATTTTTACAGATATGAGCTTGAAACATTTGCATTAGGGTTCTTTTATACGCTGAATCTGATGGTGTGATTTTCATTAAAATTCTACGACTTCAAGGGGTTTTTCCCCCTTTTTTTGAAAATCAAACAAATTTTCTCAGGCTCGTAACTTTTGATGGGTAAAACTAAAATTATCCGTAGTATTTTTCAATCCTAACACGAAGTGTTAGGATCGTGAAACTTATTTAATGAAACTTATATATTTCGAATAAGAATAATAAACATTTTTTTTTATATCTATTGGTCTCCAAATTTTGTTTTTTAGAATTTTGATTACTATTGAGCCAGGTCGCTCCTTACTTACAGTTCGTTACCACGAACTGTTTGATTACCCATCAAAATCCAAACAGAGATCATTGAAATGTTGACCAAAAGTATTGAATTCATAAAACTTTACAGTTTCATAAAATGAAAACAAATGTAAATTACTCTGCATATGAGGGGGACTGCCCCTTTCTCAACACCTTGCTGATTAAACAAAAGTTTCTTTGTGCTTTGAATTTTTTTTCCAATTGCAAATTTTCTTTAAAAACTTGGAAAAGTGCCAAACTTCACAGTAAAGAGTAAGGAGCTAAGGAAGAGACAGTCCCCTTCATACAAAGAATAATCTGTTCAAATAGGTTTCAAATCTGTTCCTTGCTTACAGTTGATAAGCGCTTTTTTAATTAGTTTCTGATTATATTCCAAATCATACCCAGGCCCAACCAAGATATAATTTGCCGTACCGGTCCCTTAAATCCCTGGTTAATTGCTTCTAAAAAGTGTAAATCAATAATTGTACGTTGATTAGTACCGTCCTACGTTTGAATTTGCAACTTAAATTTTGGATAAAATTTCAAAATGCTAAAAAAATTGGCAATAAATTGTAATTTTGGTGAAAAGTCCTTGTTAATATTACTACAAAAGAATTTCGGTTGGATGAAAAGGAGTATTATTGTTTGTATGGATGGAAACTCTGTGAGATTTTAGATCTTCGACATAACTGAAGCCATCACAACCTCTACCGAAGGATTTTCTTATAGATAAATACATTCATTACATACATTTGTTTTAAGTACATTGAAGTACTTCATATAAACAGAAAAAGAAAAATATCACTACTTAAAATTGCTGAAAACCAAGTTCATAGCAGTATTTGTCACCCCAAAGAAATTTCCTGGGGGGCTGTGATGACCTGCCTCACCTTTTCCACCTCTGTGCTGGTAGATATGGGACTGTAACATTTTACCTGTATAGAGAAACATTTTAATTAATTCCTACTTCCCCCCTACCTCTTTACACATTTATCTGAAACCGTATAAAAAGTAAGCAGTAAGTCCGTTAAAATATACTTCTGTAGGAATCTACCGTACCCCCATCTAAACAATGAATCACCCCCCCCTCATTATAGCCAATACGCAATTACAGATCACCAAACTTACCCCAATTTCATTACAAATAAAGCGAATCGACATGGTTGAATCCAGTACTAATAATATATATGAACAGAAACATACCATTAGAGCAAATAACTCAAAACTCTCAAGTTAATAAAAATATCTAACAAACAAAAATGCGATACACCTAGAATAGAAAGTAACTCTCAAGATTCGAGAAAACAAATTAAAAAAAAAAGAAAAGAAATAAACCCTAACATTAAAATAGGAGACAAAAAAATTCATTTGAAAAACATTAAAAAGAAAAAAGTTTAATGATTCGTCAGCCATCTCTCCTTCATTCAAAAACACGGTCCATATAATGCACCATAGGGAGGTACATTGATCAAATAATCATTGAATATTTGAATTTTCACTGTGTGTTTGTGTCCCTTTTTGTATCTTTAGTGATTACTCCGTCTATTATATCTTTTTTTACGGGCAATAAATTAATAATAAAAAAAAACCAAAGCCAACACAAAAGGCCCTGACACCAACTCAGACCATGTTCCAAATTATCTCCACTAACTACAGAAAGCCACTTAATGAAACCTTTCCCAATTTCGTAAATGGTATACTAATGACGTGGAGTTGTAACCAGAAGGGAAGATACTTAGCTGGTATATTCAACTAAAAAAAAAGAAGTCCTGTGGCTTTTTGGCAATTATTGCCAAAATTTTTGGTTGGGGTATTTCCTGAATGGAATTTTCCTTATTTATTCTTTTTTTTTGTTTCAGCCTTCCAGTTTGAACATGTAGGAGCGATTGACCGATTTCTAAGAATTTAATATGGTTCCTAAGATACTTGATTCACTTTCACAAAAGTTGTTGTGCATCCTTTCCTTCCTCAAGTTATTTTAAAGATAAAGAAAAGACTGTCACCATGACCTTCACCATGTCAATACCTTCTTTGTTCAGAACTTTGTAACTATTAAAGAAAAAAGAAACATAGAATCCAGCGAGTGGAGGGAGTGGGAGGATTGTGGAGGGGGTGAGGAGTTAAAGCCCATGATACCTAAAAAGTGTCACTTTTAAAATTTCCTACGTGCATGCCCGATTGGGATATACTCTCATAGAGGCGTATTTATTTATTTTTTTACTTACGCGTAGTTGCTCAATGGTGCTTCCCAATCGATATTCCAGATCACGGATGTAGTCAGAATTTTGATTTGATACATCTGAAGCTAAAATTCCATAGCGTGTCTAGAATAAAAAAAAATAAAAAAAAAAATAAAATGATTTAGCACTGAAAAGTTAAAAGTCACAGTCAAATGACATTGCGTATATGTTTATAAGCTTTGACCACCTTAACAGAACTTAACAACCTTTAAACCTTAACAGAATATTCCATAACAGTTGTAATAACAGTCTGCTAAATGCACTAAATACATGCCGATTAAAAACGATTATTGTTTATACCGGTATATATTATTAGAAGTTCTGAATAAGATATATCTTATCACGGCTGCAATCTCAGTGCTAAATATATATTATTTTTGGGAGATATGGATTAGCCAAATATATATTTTATGTTTCCAATTCGCTAGACTACATACGACCCGATAGTTGTACCCAAATTACGCTGTATTAATTCACAATAGAGCAAAAATAAGAGGTTTAAGCTTTTCCAGATAACAGCAATTATTATTCAAGAATTAAGAAAAAGTTTTTCACCATTAGCTGAATAGAGTGGCTTCAATTTGGCATATTCAAAAGCAAGAAGCGTGAACATCCACTTGATCCTGTCTTTACAGGGAAGTCAATATTCTTCGTCTTCTAGGAGACTTCTTCGACAGTTCTCATGTGACATGGACACCTTAGTCAAGTGACAACATCCTGCGCGCGGCATTTGTGAAGCGACATACAGTATATAAATATATATAAACATCAAAAGAACTTATTTTTTACTGTGATTCTAATTATATAAAATTAATCAAGTTTCAATTTGTCTGCTAAAATTACATACCAGAGAAAATTTGCCTGGTTTCCAAAACAAGGCGGAAACCCTGAAACGGCAAATGATTTTGACTCATTTGACATGAGACTTATTTTATAGCTCATGTACTCTTAACTTTTTTTTTGTTAGTGCCAATGTAATGTGGTTCAACTAAAGATTTAATAAAAGCTCATGGTGTAACCAATTTAATGGTTATAAACATCATGAAAAAGTTTTTTCCACATCACGATGTGGAATAACCTTATATATATATGTATATATATATATATATATATATATATATATATATATATATATATATATATATATATATATATATATATATATATATCAAAGTATAAACACATCCTGACAAGCACTGGCACAATCTATCCTCTCCACACACAAAAAGTGACCCTTTTTCCATGTCTCCGGAGACGATTCCATACCTATGCGAACCTGGCGAATAAATCACAAGTTCCGTTGGTGATTATACTTGTTCCGTAAAAGCTGTATTAAATTTAATTTATTGGCTCGGAGCGGTTAAGTAGTACAACATTTACCCTCTAGAGGCGTCGACTTCTTCGACAGTTCTCATGTGACATGGACACCTTAGTGAAGTGACAACATCCTGCGCGCCGGAGTTAAGTGATACCCTCTGATGCCAAAACTTTCACAACGATCGCAACACCCAATTACACCTTGTATTAACATGTTACTGAACACGTCTGTCTCTATTTGCTGTAGCCCAAAACTTGTCTAACGCCTCTCAATTAAATCCGAAATAGAGGGATCAAAGCATGTTACCAGGCCTTTTTAACCATTACAGAAGCAAAAAGACATGACGTCTATGTCAGTACGTTACGAATATATGCGCTTGTCCATCAGACGAGGTGCTAAGACGCATCCCAATAAGAATTAAGCTGCTAAAATCTCCTCATTAAGGGGTCGGTTGTTAGATAAGCCCACAGTTGGGAGCTCCTTGTCTGGAGTACATAAAAGAGAGCTTAGGTCGATGTACCATCACCATATGGAATAGCCTCCCAACAGGGGTTATCTCAAGAGAAACTTCTCTTAGTTTTAAATAACATAAGGGATAGTAAATATCGAAAACTGAAATACAGCCAAGATTAGCAGCATGTCGTCGTACAATTGTACCGTGACACATTTTTACATAGATCTACGGAATTTGATGCATTTCTATGAACAAAAGAACGCAGTTACAGAATCTATGGTATTAGGCATTGGTAATTCTGGCTACAAGGGTTTGGGACAAAACCCTTTCAAAAATTTTTTAGAAAACCTTACTAGCCAGCAAAAGAGAAGTCTCAAATCTGGGCAAAATTCTAATCTTGTAACTATAAACGATTAGGACGGAAAAAGCTGCAGGGTTTTTGCGGTCATGTACTTGGACCATGAGACTTTTATGGCAACTACTGGCTTAAGGAAAATTCTACTGAATCTGAAACGCCATCTACGCATTTTCTACGAAAAACTTCCGACGTTCAACGGATTACAAAAAGGAGCTAGTGGAAACACACTGCTCGCCTATCCAACATTCTGCGTCATAACTACCCCTGTGAAAATACAAAAAGTGGATAAACGCTAGCTCGCTAAAATTTTCAGGTTGGTCTGGGATTATTTTTCACTCTTTAATTCATTTGTGAAAAAAAAAAAAATCTAAGATAAACTCTTTCATTTGGCAGGAAATTCCTGTGAAGGAATGATTGAGTGAATTTCTTAACAGAATGGTAGGGAGGAGGAGCAAGCGCTGCTTGTGGCTGTGATGAGTCGTGAGTAGTGACTACTTTATTCATTGTAACTGTTCATCAAGTTGAATACGAATTTCTCTGCCACTGATTTCCGGTTGCAAAAACTTCAGAATAACATTTGAGTTACTCCAGTGGGTATATTTCAGTTTTGTTATTTAAGGTTTCATCAAATTAACAATCATAATTTGCTTCTTGCCGTGATTTGACATTGAAATTCTAGTTGGGGATAATTTTCTCCCAATACTTACTTACTCCCAATTAGAAGTAGCTTATGAGAAAAAACAACACAACTCAATGGTGAGGTAAAAACGTCAAGTTGTTCTTGAGCCCATACGATTAGCTTAACACGGCGAAGAATCAATTCAATTCACTCTATTGCTTCAACCCTGCAAACATCAGCTGGTTTTTAAAAAACCAATTTGAACTGCATTTTGTAGTTGTGACTAGAAAGGCAAAACCAAAATTTAGTGCTATGTATTTAGACCAGTAACAATCACAACTATCAAATGCAAACACTTTGAGCTGCTTTTTTGTAGATGCGTTAAAAGAGAAGTATTGTGTTCCGCTATACCAGTTTGGGTTTCAGAATAAAATAGGGTGTACTGATGCACTTAGAACTGTAATTTATGCGCTGTGTAGACATAAGTAGGAGGCTGAACTGGCTGATTTTAGGCGATTATCGTCTGTAGAATTTGACTAACAGATTTTGTTCGGACGACGGTAAAACGGTATATTTCTGATTATTTTTTATTTATATAGTTTTCCGGCTTTCCGTCATTGTCTAGTTGCCCTTCGAACAGTACCACCCAGGGGCGTCGTTTGGGGGTGGCAAGGGGGGCTGGCAGTTACCCCCCAATAATGTGGAGAAAAAACATTATACATCCCATGCCCTTTGACTATCCAGATATGGACCCTTCTTCGCTGTGTAGACATATGTAGGAGGCTGAACTGGCTGCATAAAAATCTCGTTGTAGCAGCACACGATTTTAGGCGCTCATTTGAGTCATTGGTATGAGGGGCCATCCTCCATCATAAGGAAAAAAGAGGTGTTTATTTGCCTCTTTTTCGCAACATAAGAATTTTTTATTTATGAGTCAAAATAATCATAATACTTAAAATACTTTGAGCTGCTTTTTGTGGAGGAGTTAAAAGAAAAGTGTAGTGCCCTGCTAAACCCCATTGGGTTTCAGAATAGAATAGGGTGTACTGATGCACTCAACACTGTAATTTATGCGCTGTGTAGTTTATGTGTAGGAGGCTGAACTGGCTGGATAAAATCTCGCTGTAGCAGCGCATGCTGTTAAGCGCTCATCTTGGTACACGGGGCCATTCTCCATGATACGAAAAAAGAGTTGTTCATCCGCTTGTTTTTCGTAACATAAGAATTATTTATTTATGAGTTAAAATAAGCGTTAAAACCATAGACTCACACACGTTGAAGCCAACCAACTGCTCAATCATTACTCATGTTCCATAAGACACATTTACTTATCCAAGTAACCTACAGAGTAGCCAGGATGGTTTTATCTCTGTCTATGAAGGTATGTGTGAAGGTGCAATTGCTTTGTCAACATTATTCCACAAAGACGTATTAAAATCTCAACCAAAGCTCAGCGTATCAAACAGTTCGTGGTAACGAACTGTAAGTAAGGAGCGACCCGGCTCAATGGTAACCGAAACTCTAAAAAAACGGGATTTTGATACCAATAGATACATAAAAAGAATCAGATTTTAATACTGATTTCAAATATAAAAGTTTCATCAGGTTTAGTCTCACTATCAAAATTTACCTGAGAAAATTTGGTTAATTTTAGAAAAAAGGGGGAAAGACCCCCTAAAAGTCATAGGACCTTAATGAAAATCACAACATCACATTCAGCGTATGAGAGAACCCTACTGTAGAGGTTTCAAGCACCGATCTACAAAAATGTGGAATTTTCTCTTTTTGGCCAGAAGAAAGATCACGGATGCGTGTTTATTTGTTTTTTTGTTTTTGTTTTTTTTCCAGGGGTGATTGTATCGACCCAGTGGACCTAGAATATCGTGGGAGGGCTCATTGGAACGGAAATTAAAAGTTCTAGTGCGCTTTTTAATTGACCAAAAAAATGGAGGACAACTAGACCCCTCCCACGCTTATTTTTTCCCCAAAGTCACCCGATCAAAATTTTGAGATAGCCATTTTGTTCAACATGGTCGAAAATATGATAAATATGTCTTTTAGGATGACTTAATCCCCCGAAGTCCCCGGGGGGAGGGCTGTAAGTTATGAACTTTACCCAATGTCAACAAATAGTATTGGTTATTGGGAAGTATACAGATGTTTTCAGGGGGATTTTTTTTCTGGTAGGTGGGGGGTGGGGGCTATATGGGAGGATCTTTCCATGAAGGAAGTTTTCATGGGGGAAGTGACATTGCTATGGAGGGGGTGCCGGATTTCCCATCATTATTAAAGAAAAAGATCAGAAATTAAATTAAAAAAAACAAGTTTTTCAACTGAAAGTAAGGAGCAGCATCAAAGATTAAAACGAACAGAAAAAATTACGTATATGATTGGGTTCACCCCCTAGTCAATACCTGGCTCTTTAAGCCAAAGATTTTTTAGTACTTTCATAAGAGCTATTTATTCTAATTAACGGCCTTTGTGATTAAGGGGTCATTTTTAAGGAATAGGGACAAAATTCGAACTTTAGCTTAAAGAGCAAGGTATTGACTAGGGGCGAACCCCCTAAAATACGCATTAAAAATCTATGAATATAGAAGTTCGTTACGTAAGTTAATTCGTAAGTTACGTATATTTATTACTAATAAAAAGTTCGTAAATAAAATTTAACAAGTTTCGAGAAAGCCATTTAACCAAATAAAACTAAAATTAACATGCAATTTTTTTTTTATTATTCGTGTACGGTGAGCCAAAATCAAAACCTGCATTAATTCAAAAACGTTCAAAAATCAAATAAAAAAACAAGCTTTTTTTACTGAAAGTAAGGAACGACGTTAAAACTTAAAACGAACAGAAATTATCCAGTTTTTTATTGCTTAAAAAAAATAGTGAGAAAGTCAAACTTTAGCGTAAAGAGCGAGGCGCTGAGGAGGGGACAGCCCCCTTTCATATACGGGATAATTTCTGTTCGTTTTAAGTTTTAACGTCGTTCCTTACTTTCAGTTAAAAAAACTTGTTTTTTTTATTTAAGCCTCATGTATAGAGGCAACTAACTTATGACTCGCCCATGTTGAGCACGGCCCTCAAAAACAATAGTCAGCACAACCTGCGTCGAACTCCGTGTTGGTTGTGGGTGGCTAGAAAAAAAATCTTATATACCCCCAGGGCATAACTTACAATACTTGCCCTGAGGGCTGTGGGGGGAGTGTAATCCTCAAAAACATAATTTCCGGACTTTTTAACTACTTCGAACAAAATGGCTATGTCAAGATTTTGACTGGATGTGTTTAGGGAAATGGTGGGTGTTAGAGGGGTGTTAGTCATCCTCCAATCACTTTCGACTATTATAAAGAGGACAAACCCTTCTAATTTCCAATCAAATGAGGCTGAAAATGCATAAAATGAAAGAGCGACCGTAAGATGAATTTAAATACTTATCAAAACCGTACCTTCAAGATCATGTGTTCCTGCTGAAGAGCACTTAGTTGTTTTTTGACAGAGTGATACTTTTCCTGAAGCAATTCCAACTGCGTCTCCGCTTGTTGCCTCCGATCTTCCACTTCAGAAAATAATGAATTTCCACGTGCTGATGGATCTGTATTACATACGCGTTCAGCATCTAAAAGCGCTTGTAGGCCCAAAATTTCTTCTTTTCTTTCCTAAATAGAAAAAAATCACCTCAAACTAAAGTCAAGAACATAAACAAACTTTAGAAGAAAGAAAGCTTGATTCTTTTTTTTACTCGTAAAAACTTTTGAAATTAAAATAAGAAATGGAAATTAATTGGCTCAGGCGTATTTATTTTTGAAAAGAATTTAAAGTTATTTCTATAGTTACCTAGATTTTGTACCACTTGTCTATTTTTTTATACCTCGGTAGCTCACACGGACACCCCCCCCAACCCCCACTGCTTTCCGACCATAAATTTTTGTCTAAATACCTGGTAGTTTAGTAGTAACTCAAACTTCGAGGAGCTATGACAAGAACGTCATAGTCCTTGTCCTTGTTATCATGGAAATGTCAGATTACAGGGCTGAAGATATCTCCCCATTAAGAGAGTATCAAAAAGGGCACCATATATTAACGAAAAATTGACTATTTTATCATTTTTACTCTTAGTCTGGCAAAAAACGGTCAAATAGTTTCTAGATCCACCTTGATAGCCTGGTAAGCATAAGACCATTCGAAAAACACCACTTTCAAATCAAAGGTTCGAGTTAAATCTGTTCGAAGGAGAATAGATTTAACATCTTAGTGGGTCTGACTAAATACAAATCAGACACAGGTCTTACCATTATTCTTGTGCTTAAAAATGATCAGAAATTGATAACCAAAATATTTGTGGACCTCCCATTATGATTACTTGACATTGTTATTTCAATATTTCCAGATAAGTTTTCTAGAAAAGCGGTACAGAACCACTAAGAGAACAACAAATATTAACTATATATAAACCAACTCCATAAGGCATACTTTAATAAGTAGTGACTCAAGCAGTGGCGGTTCTGGCCTCTTTTGCGCCCGGGGCAAAATCTTGATTAGCCCCTTCCGCCCTGTCTCCCAAAAATTATTAAGCCAAATTTTAACAAAACCTTGATTTATTAACAAATTTCTCATTTATAAGAAAAATTTTTACTCATCTAAATCTGACTTTTCTTACTTTTTATTTATTTATTCATTTGAAATTTTGCACCCCTAAAATTTCGGCACCCGGGGAAAGTGCCCCCTCGTTCCCTCCCCTAAAACTGCCTCTGGACTCAAGGATAACTTTGCAGTTTTTTGTTTTTATCAAATCACCCCTTGCACAATAAATTAGAAGATAGCCAATTAATATTTAATTAATATTAATTTTTAATCAATATTAAAAAATGCCATTAATATTCAAAAAACATGCCATTAATATTTAATGGCATCTTATAGCTAGAATTCAGAATTGTCTCACAACAGTCTCAAGACTATTCCAGATATCGATCTGGACGAGTTTCAATGGTCACATAGCTAAAAAAAAAACTTGTATAAAGACAGTGGACCAAAAAAAATTTATAAAGAAAAATCTTGATTCTTTTTTTTTGCTCATCAGAAACAACCTAGCTTATAGTAATAAATCAATAAGGAGAGACAGAGCCCCTAAATGTTATGGTGAAGTACTCTTTTGGTGACTTCCTTTCCCCAAAGATATGAAATATACTATTAACAGATGCACTTCCGTGTTTTTTTTTTATTTTTATTTTACTTATAATAAAAACAAAAACCTTTTTTTAAGCATTACAGGGTTGTTTGGCACACAAAGCTAAGCTTGTTACGAATATTAATAATTTTTGATCAGCTTCAACTAAAAATGTACTTGCAATACTGACAACATAAAAAAAACTCAAACCTTCAAACTCACAAAA
This sequence comes from Artemia sp. Qi Xiang Cuo, assembly GCF_049724085.1. Classification (NCBI taxonomy): domain Eukaryota; kingdom Metazoa; phylum Arthropoda; class Branchiopoda; order Anostraca; family Artemiidae; genus Artemia; species Artemia sp. Qi Xiang Cuo. The sequence goes on along the minus strand of NC_142794.1, from coordinate 100,307,634 downwards.
CTTACAAAATCGGTTATCTTCAAAGTCACAAAATCGCAAGCCAGTGGTTAAAATTTCGCCAAAAATACAACATTGGGATCAGTGTCGTTACTAGCCAAATTATTTTTTTTTTTGGGGGGGGGGGAGGGGAGCAAGAGATCTTACTGACTGGCTGGTCATTTTCACCGACTGTTTTTGTCAATAATTAGCATAATGTCCGTTTCGAATAAAATACGTAAAATCACAGCACGAGTCGGTAAAACCGCTGCATTTACCAACCGAAATTTAGATTTCGGTACATATCATGTCACTATTTTAATCCTGTTTATTTAACCAAATGGGAAATTGTGGCACCATCTGTAAAATCACGACAGGAGTCGGTAAACTGCTGCGTTTACCATTGAGATTTTATCAGAGTTGCAAAAACATTGATGTTTAATTGGGTAACAGATATTATTGCTATATTGCTGGTGAGTTTCACCAGGTAGAAAATGCTCATAATCAAACCAAGCTTCATTTATAAGTTCACAACACTTTTTAGACAGATTATAAGATACAAACAGACTGACTTTGCCAACTTACTTTTAGCTGTAAAAACTTGATAAATAGTCTCCCTAATGAGCATTCTATTAGAATGGGTAAATTTTTACCTTTTTACTTTGAAAAGTAGGTAAACAGAACCGATAAGCCTTTAAGATGTCTACTTTAGTGAAACTCTACAAGCTCATTATCTATATCACCTTTTCATTAACTTTATCAGTTAACTTAATAGTGGGGTCAGGATTTACACAAGAAAAAACTAGGGCACTGGTTCTTCTTTAAACTCTGTTCTCTACCCAAATAAATTTAATTTTCAAGCAAATTCCCTGCATTATGAATTCCATTTAGCGTTATTTCAAATTTTTTTCTTCAAATTTAGCTTTATATTTAAGAGAAATGTTTAATCCCTTTAACCCGGGTAATAATCCTTGAAAGACTCAAACCTTAAAGAATACATTGTTCAGGCCTTTTTGGGTCAGTAACTAAAATGTATCTTGTATATTAGGGTCCTTTTAGCCAGGGGCTATTAGGGTCCGAATGGTAATGAGTTTTAAACCGTTCAGAGACAGAGTTTGATGGGTCTTTTCAGGACCCCATCTTCTCAAGAACCAATATTTTTTTTTTTCGAAACGGGGCCTTGACCCAAAGAATTTTAGACATAAGTTCAAGGCACCAGAAATTTCTTTTCTAACAATTTGTTTTTATGGTGCTTATTTCCAACCTTACTTTAATGAGCACAGCTCGGATATTTATGCTATGATATTTATGATATTTATTTATGCTATGAACAATATCATATGTTTGTCTGTTTTGTTTTATAAGTCACAAGTACCCCAAACATAGCGCAAAAAAAACTGAGTTTTAGTCCCCCCCCCCTCCCCTATCCTCCAAGACAAATTTTTTTGTTTGGCAAAACCATGCCTTACTGTAGATATATACTGAAACGGATTTTCCTGCAAGATCTAGCCTTAGAAAGAAAATAATATCAAACAAACAAAACACCTCTAAAAGGTTTAGCAGCGAAGCGTTTTCTTTTTGGTTCTCTAGTAGACGTTCAGTATTCTCCATAGATTCCTCTTTCAATTCATCGTACATTCTTTGCATTTGCTTTATCAGTGTCTCTTTTCTTAAAACCTCCTCTTGCAACGCCATTCGTTTTGAACGTTCTGCTTCGCACTCGCTCTAAAATGTAATGAATTACGTGAGTCAATACCCAAATTAAGTAAAATACAGAAAAGATCATACTAAAAAAGTGAACACACAAACCTTATATGCCCCCAGGGCATAACTTAAAACCATTGCCCTGAGGGTAGTGGGGGAGTGTCCTCCTCAAAAACATATTTCCTATCTGGAAATCAACAACGCTGAACAAAATGGCTATCTCAAAATTTTGATTGGATGTGTTAACTCCTATCAGCCGTGTTTCCATTTCAAAAACTGAGCAAAGAGCACTTGGTAGTTTTTCAGCAGACATGGTAGCCGGTAGATTTTAGCAGACAAAAAGATAATATTAGTAGATATATTATCTTGATGGTATCGGAAATCCATATCGGAAAGCATGTATCTATAAATGATCTCTGATGTGTTTTCAGAACCAAATAAAGGCTCTCATCAGCTTTAATAAGTGAAGTACGTCATCATGTCCTCTTTTTGGTATACCGTATTTTTCAACAAAACGCAGAGTCAATAACCCTCAAATTTGAAAATAGCAAAAGTAAATCGCAAAGTCTTGCAGTTTTTTATTTATTTGTGACCTGCGCATGGAGGAGCAGGACGAACTGTATCAGAAATAATATATTTCTATAGCTGGTGCACTTCGTACCCTGTCTTTGATACAACTTATACAAGCACCGTCGCTGCATAAGAGAAAGTAAAACTAAAGTAAGTTTTAACGTCACGTTTTACTTTCATAGCCCGTTCAGACAATTGGGGAAACGCTCAAAACTGATCGGGTTTTCCATACTACTGATCAGTTTTTGGACTAAGAAATTTTTCTAGTTTCTCTATGGTACCCATCAGTTTTTCGTGTCGTCCAAAAAAAAATGAGCAGGCATTTTTGAAAGTTAAAAGCATTTCACTTGTTATGGGAAAGTTCGAGAACTGGTGGTTCTTGTTCAGAACCACCATTTTTTTTATGATACGAGTTATATAAAGTCAACACGAGAAATCAACAAGAGAAAGAAGGATAAAAAATATATTTTTTTATTCTAATATATTCTATCTTAAAAAATATATTCTATACTTTTTTATATAAATATATTCTATAATTTATATATTCTACATTTTGATTTAAATATATTCTATCAAAAAACATATTCTATCTTTGCTTTCCAGAAAAATGTTATACCAACCATTTAAACAGTTTTCTTTTCGTACCGATCTGTTTTTCTCATCCGTTTCCCCATGCATCTGAACCAAGTATCAGTATAAAAGCTTTTTTAAAGCATGATATGGTTCAAGGTATGCAATTACAGCTTGCGCTAATTTTCCCAAATCTAAAAAGTTTTCAGGATTTCACTTAAAGAGATTTTCTCAGAATTACCAACAATCGGAACATCAACATTCATCGTTAGGCTGGGGGATTTTCAATCGAGAGATTTTCAAAAAAAAAAAAAATTGTGAGAGAGCACGATAAATCTGTAGTGTGAAAGCACTTACCGAAATCCTCCCAGGGTGTTTGGACTTCATTTCTTATTGGGGGGAGGAGGGCTTAGATTTTGTAAAATATCTTATCTCAAGCATTTGCATTGAACAAATCCAAATTCCACCATTTTGCAATTAACTTCCCCCCAGATGATGACAAATATCTTTTCTTGTATCTTCATTAAAAAAAACCCTTCCCTTCTATATTTTCGTGAGATGGCACCCCTTGCGGCACCAAGACTTACACTCACGCCTCAATGACTTACACCTCAAATTTGAAAAGGTAGCTTTTTACCAGGCAATGATGAGGTTGATAGATTTTAGGACGAGAACTTGTGAGAAATATTCCAAAACAAAATAGATATGCCATTGAATGGTTAGAGCTTGATAATATTGAGGCAAGGGAAGGGACTTAAGTGAAATGATTCATGAGGCACCAAAGATATTTTAGGTAGGAAGGTAAGCATTTTTTTTGGCGAGGGGGACCCAACTCGATCAAGACTCAAGCTTTTAAGGCGTTTTGCCTCTACACTCCAGGCATCAGAGCTTGCAGAATCACACCACTGACCCCAGCCCCACGCCATAACTCAAGGTTACAGACACCAGGACTAGAACATGCGCCCCGAAGGGCATAGGGTCACAAGTCCAGTTTGCCATTTACTCGGGTGGGGCAGATCTTAGGGAAGAATCTAGGAAACTATCTAGGAATGCTAGCGAAATAAACTAAGTTTGATAGAAGAAAAAGAGAGTTTTGCACCAGGACTTCTTAAGATACAGATATTACGAAAACAAGAAGGAAGCAAAGGAATTAAAAGAGGCATAAGAGTATGAATTAGCGAGAAACATATTGAATGAATAGAATTGTAAAGGATATTGATGAAGAGTACATACGGTTCAATGAAAAGATATTGTGTTGCCATATTGAGGGAAAGAGACTAGTAAATTCGAACTAGTCCCAGATGAAAAAAATAACAATTAATTTATAAAAAAATATAATAAAAATTAAAATTTAAACAATAAGTTAAACATTTTTATCTGTAAATTTAAACAGGGATGATTATCAGGCTTAAAGACATATAGTACTTGTTCAATGAGCACTGATTTGTATGAAATTATACAGCAATAATTGCTGTATTGTATGATTTTTTTTCTTTTAGTCAGCCATGCAAATTAATAAATAATCCACCCAAGTAGCAGAGCTTAAGATGGAAAACACTCGATTAACATAACTTAAAAAGGAAAAAAGAAATAAAAATAATTAAAGAGAAAATATAGAAAAATAATGAGAAAGAAAAAACAATTCTGATCTGGTTGTGAAGGCCTAAGGAGTGTAAAGACTATTGTCTGTTTACGGGTTTGGAAATCGTTCCTGGCACCCCCCCTCCCCCCCCCCCCAAACAAAACAGTTTTGTCAATCGATGGTCATAATAGGAATATTATAAAACATAAGTGTTAATGTATAAAAATCCTTAAAGGTCTGCCACTGGTAAAATTTAAATAGTTTATAAAAAATATTATGAAACATAAATGTTAATGTATGAAAATCCTGAAAGGTATGCTACTGATAAAATTTAAATACTTTATAAGAAATATTATAAAACATAAATGTTAATCTGTAAAAATCTTTAAAGGTCTGTCACTGGTAAAATTTTAATTGCATTGTACTTATGATTACAATTATTGTGAATACAATTTAAATGTAATTGCATTTTTAATTTAATTACTTTTTTAGCTTTGAATTTGTATTGAAACAGGATTTGCCAAAAATGGTCAGACTAGGTTGACGTCACAATGAAATGTCACAGACAAGTCATTGATACAATGACATGCACTGAGACGTCATCAATACAAAGAAACATCACTGACACATTTAAAACCTGATATTTAGATACAGGGACAGAGCTTCCCTGTCCACTTTGCTTTCATCTGTCTTTGTTGCAGCATTCATTTTTTAAAAACAGTTTTGGCAAACGATGTTTATAGTACCTAAATAGTTTATAAGAAATGTTACAAAACATAAATTTTAGTTTATCAAGATCCTTAAAAGTCTGGCAAAAGAAAAAAAGTCAGGAAAAAGAAAATAAGGCGAAAATAAATAAAAGAATTGAGAGGAAAAGAAGAAAACACAAACGCATTAATTACCTCATGGTCATAAGTTCAAGCCTTCAAATTAAATGATTTTGATAGTTGATTATAGTAAACACTTCCTGAACATAGATGAGTGGAAAATCCCCCTGAAGTGGTTTGAGGGACCCCAAAAGTATTTGGAAATAATATCGCCAAAATAATCCAGCTTCTAATGACTCTTGCTCTCTCCAAAAATATATTTCATTTTCAGAATAGGCACACACGTGCTTGGAGCACGTGTACACACACGTGCTTGGAGCACGTGTACACACACGTGCTTGATTATGTCCAATGATATAGGTACGCAAATGACCGACCTAATCTTTGGGTGAGGGGGGGGGGCATAAAGAGCAGCTCTATAGAGCAAATTTATTCTAAATGGGTCGTTTAGAACTGATTTTTCAATCCCGAGTGGGCCGACATGTCCAATAGTATCAGAGAATCAGAATAGTATAGTATCAGAGTAAAAATTTAGTCATAAAAATATTGCTAAGAACTTTTAACTAGCTGAGCAGAAAGTAATTTTATTCATTGTTTATTGATAACTGATACATTTTGAATATACAAAAAAAAATGTTCGAATCCATAGTGATGCACAATGCAGAGCATAAAAATTAGTAATAAAAGATTACATTAAAAAGAGCACAAAAAGAGGGAGGGATGCTTCAATTTAAAGGTTCTGATTTAAAGCACACCCAAATTCATGTTAAAGAAGTCGGTTATTAGTTTAATTATTTACGGATAGAAAAACTACAAATTTCGAGCTGATCAGTAAATAAAGCCTGCCAGACTTTCAGAAGAGAAGCTGGTGGTGATGGGCAGTGTCGAAGTGACCATTGGAGTCTCCAATCACACAAAACAACTATTTGTGCATGATTCCACTTCAGACGATTTACAATGTGTCTACGTTTCTGCTCAAAAGTTGAAAGGGAGGGGGCGGGCTACGCACATATTTTGTTCCTCTAACGACATACATTCAGGAATTTTAGGCTTTTTATTTTAAGAAAGCACGATATGTCAAGTAAATTTCTAAAAGACTGGTGGTGTATGGGAGAGAGGGTGTTGAAGGGGTCATTGCAAAGAGGTAAAAATTCATGGGTGAGCCCAGCCCAAATAGGGTAAAACGTGCCAACCGTTTTGCCAAAAAGTTTCCATTTCGGTGTGTAGACGGTGGTGTTTAGAGAGGCCAGGGTGCACTTCGTCCCTCTGTTAATGAAGATTGACAATCCTTGAGAGATTCTGCTACAGAAAAGGTGTAAATTACCAACGTGTCATAAGAAACTGGTAAGTGTTTGAGGGGTCGTGGTTTGTGGAGAAATCATAAATCAGCTTTGGCTCTTCGATCACAGCAATAAAATATGCTTCTACTATTCAAATTCAAGTAAGATTAAACATGACTGCTTATTTGCAACAAAATAAATGTGAAGAGGAGGCGCTTGGGGGTCCATCGGCCAAATTTATTTCGGTGATTATTCTTGTTGAAAATTTTTGCAGAATTATTTATAAAACGAGGTGCCACAAGTCTATGTTTCAACTTGATGGCGGTGAGAAGAAGTGTGATTATTGGAAAGGCCACCGGCCAAATTTGCTCCTAAGTCATACAGATTGAAAATGCTTAGAATTCCATTTAGAGCAAGGTGCAATACTGACCTTTCTGCAGTAAGGTCAGTGGTGGTTAGGTTCTGGAGGGGACACGGACCCCCTTTATTGCTAAAAATAATACAGGTTAAAAATTGTTACATAATTTCGATCAAACAAGGTTGCTTTCTTATAAAAGAAAAGGGGAGAGCGAGCGGGAAGCTTGAGAGTTCATGGGTCCATTTTGGTCTTCGAGTCATTTATGTTGAAAATCGAGCATGATTCCAGCTCAACGAGGTACAATATTCAAATATTTCAGCAAAGGAGTTTGGAGGGTGATCGTGAATGGCCCAGTGACCCTCTTTGATTCTCAAATCTATCCAAACGAAAAGCAGGGTATATTTATGGTCCACATTCGCCAGAACGTTCTGACCAGCAAAAAATTGCTGGTATTATGCTGGTATTATGACACGGTATTATGTTATTCCAGGTTTGTTAGTGTTGTTTCAGTTTTTGTTCCAGTTTTGTTACTGTTGTTCCAGTTTTTGCTCCAGTTTCGCTAGTGTTGTTCCAGGTTTGTTAGTGTTGTTTCAGTTTTTGTTCCAGTTTTGTTACTGTTGTTCCAGTTTTTGCTAAAGTTTAGCTAGTGTTGTTACAGGTTTGTTAGTGTTGTTTCAGTTTTTGTTCCAGTTTTGTTACTGTTGTTACAGTTTTTGCTCCAGTTTCGCTAGTGTTGTTCCAGGTTTGTTAGTGTTGTTTCAGTTTTTGTTCCAGTTTTGTTACTGTTGTTCCAGTTTTTGTTCCAGTTTCGCTAGTGTTGTTCCAGGTTTGTTAGTGTTGTTTCAGTTTTTGTTCCAGTTTTGTTACTGTTGTTCCAGTTTCGCTAGTGTTGTTCCATTTTTCTTAGTGTTGTTCCAGTTTTGTTAGTGTTGTTCCAGTTTTGTTACTGTTGTTCTAGTTTTTGATACAGTTTTGTTAGTGCTGTTCCAGTGTTGTTATTTATGAGTTTCGCTGTTCCTCCAAAATGTGGGACATAAATTAAAGCAATTAAAGTATAAATAAGGCAATTAAAGACTTGAATTAAAGTAAATTCATTTTTTTTTATTGTTAAGTACACAAATTTGAACCCCACTGCCCGGGTAATCATGATTACCCGGGCATTCTATCTGCACTTACCTGCAATACTGTCGTTAAACTGTCAGATGCACTATTGTTTAGTTCACGAGATCTATCGTGAACATTTCGTAATTCAGTCAGTTGTTCCTTGCCCAATTCTTTCATACTCTGTAGTTCTTCAATTTCACTCAATAGCTGTTGTCTATCTGCTTTATACTTTTTATTCTAAAAAAAGAGCAAAAGAATAATGAAATGGGAAAGGAAATTAAAAGATAAAACAAGAAGTCAGTATAAATTAAAGTAAAAAGATGAAGTAGATTTCTATAATAATGATGCATAGAAAATAGAAAAAAATAAATCTAAGATCAGCTAGAAGCCGACCCAACTAAGAGTTTAACAACATTTCAAGACTCACTTCAAAAATAAATCCAAAGAAAAAAAAATTGTGGCTCAGTTTCAAATGCTCTTGGCTCGACACTGCTACGGGTAATAAGAAGAATCATAAAACTATCTTGCTTTAATACACCAGGTGACAGCCCTATTTATCAAACACTACATATTAAGACTAATAGCTACACAATATATGCTGTAAATATGCTTATATATAATGTAGCATATAATGTATATATAACATATAATGTTTATGTGCTTTAAATATTTAGCAAACACTAACTTTAGCTACTTCATTTAAAACCAAACTTCTTTACGAATTAACATCTTATTTGATCAAGTCATTAGTTTGATAGCAAGTTCTTGATTATGTCAATTTACCTTTAGATATATGGGAGCACCCGTATGAACAGGTCAAGTATCTTTATTATACCGTGTGTCAATTTTTGGGTTATTTCTAATCTTGTTGGTATTTAAAAAAAGTCCCCTCTTGTCATTTTCTAAAAGACCTACAATTATATAGATCCCTTAAAGCTAAGGCCGTCATTTTGACTTAACATATAAGTTAGTATGACTTACAATCTACTAAAAATTCAAGAGAATATACCATTGGAATGGCTATTACACTACAAACAATAATAAAAGTTTTCAAACATTATAAACCAACAAGATTTTTCTTCTACAATGTAAGAAAAAGAGGGTTTCGCCACCTTCGATAAAATTCAATCTACATTTAGGCACTTTTAAGGAAGAAAAGTTTGAGCGAACTTTATAATTCATTTCTGCTGATGATGATCACTATTTATGTGATCGAAATATCTAGTCTATTTTTTTATTGTTTTTTTTTCACTGCTTATTACAAGAATTTATCGAATTTATTCGATAAATTCGATATATCGAATCGAATTTATTCGATTCATTCGAGAATTTTTTCGAACTGTTATTTACCGCCACTTGGTGTAAATCTCAGAAAAACAAAAATTAAATAATATCTAAATCAAGCTTAAAATAAACCAAAAATAAGAGTAGTCCCTAAATACTCTGAAGGTCAGGAAGTTCTCTTAATGGAGTAGTACCTTCATTCAGGACCTCTCTTAATCTGAATGGAAGTTCCCTTAGCCCTAGTTACAGGGCCTTAAATTGTCAGGCAGATCAGCGATAGTAAATTAGGATCTTTAAGGCAACGAACCAATACAACCAATTGTTTCTTCCAAAATTTGGTCCTGAATAAGGACCCCTTGGTCCTCAGGTCAATAAGGTCCTCAATAAGGGTTATTACAGTCTACTAACTCTGAAGTGCAGAAGTGTGTTACTCATAGTTTCTTTCAATAAAATTCCGTCTGACTTTCATTAATGAAGTAGTACCATCATTCAGGACCGCTCTTAATCTGAATGGAAGTTCCCTTAGCCCTGGTCACAGGGCTAAGTTAAAATCAGTAATTTTAAAGCACGAGTGGGCAATTTTGCTTGTTTAATTATTCCAGTTGTGAAATAGAATGTGAAATAAAATGTAACTATGAGTCACATTTTATCCCAATAATTTCTTCATAGCAGAGCTTATTTTAAAGGCATCTCTAATAATTATATTTGAACTCATTTAGTTGTTAGTCTTTCATTAAAATGTCACTAAACTAAACTAAAACTAAACGTCTAGGCTAAAACTAAGACGTTTTGGTCTTAGACTAAATCGTCTAACTAGGTCAAACGTTTGTCTTTCAAATTTCTTTTAGAGTGAAACTTTTTTATGGAATTCTTAGGTATGTTGCTGGTGAAATGCTTGTTGTTTTTTGTTTCAGCCTTCTAGCCTCTGATGTTGAGCCTCTGACGCCTTTATATTACTTTTTTCCCCTTTTTTACATGCGGAAATATTACGCCTGTTTTATAACCCAACAAATCAGTAGTGGCATCACAACCAAATTTGTTTTGTAGTTATTTAGCTTTATTAGGGTAACTTTTTAGGACAGTCACGAAAAAACAATTTCTAGAATTCCAAATCTGTGGGCAACAAACAAGCTTTTCCCATTTTGGGGCCTCATTTGGCCCATCACAGTTTTAGTTTTATTTTTTTTTGCAAGAGGTTCCCCTGGATCCAAGAATTTTCAGCTGTAAGTTTCAAATTAATCAAGAGCTCTATGCTTTTTCAGTCAGTAATCCATAGGAAGTCTTTTGGAAAATTTTCAGGCTTTACCCAACAAAATTTTGTTTGTTTTACTTAAAGTTGGGACACAAATAGAAGGAGGCGGTATGTCAATTCCCCCATCCCTAGATTGTAAAAAATAGTTTTTTAGTGATTCTTATTTTAAAACAGAAAAAATGCACCTCTACAAATTTACCAGGTTGCCTTTTTTATTTCTTCACTAAAAAAATATACAAATCTCCAGCCCTCCCTCCATGTTTTCGTGAACTGGCACAAAACTTTTGGGCCTCAATTTCAGTGGAGAAACAATACCCCCGGTTTTTCTACATTAAGGTTTAATTGGCCAAGGACGGTTTTATGTTTCAATTAGTTCAAAAAAAAGAAGATAAATATTCCTCCCTGTTTTCGATCCAATTTCCAGATAAACTAATATTTTTCTGTTTGTTGTGTGTGAGTGAATTGATCACTCTGAACGAAACACCAAAAAAAATTAGGTAAACGTTTCAAGCAGATTGAAAAAAAATGCGCAGTATATCCAATTTTCTTTGTAGATGAGAGTCTCTTAAAGCCCAATAACTTGGATGTATAAGTTTCAAGCCGTTTGAAAAAAGCTTCTTTGGGCCTCTTTTGGCTCTTTTTCGGTGGAGTCAATATTTCCCCCATTTATGTCATGTGCTATGAAGGCCTTTTGGCCCAAGGAGTTGAGGATTTAAGTTTTGATGTGATAACAAATAAAAGTTCTTGACCCTTTTCAGGCCAAATTTTCGAAAGGATCATATTCCCAAACGGTTTTAGGTTCCTCTTAGCCTGGGCACTTACGACGTTAAGTTTCAAGATGATCAGAGACAAAGAAATATTGACCCATATTTGGGACCTTTACCACCCTTTTCTCTCTCCCAACGAAACGTTGGATCCCCTTGGCCCAGGAGACGGTTCTTGAAAGTTTCAAGCCGGTCGGTAAAGATTTCTGAGCCATTTCCAGGCTACACATTTAAGAGGGAGAGGCGAGCCGAAATTTTTTTGCCATTTTAACGCTTAATTTTAAAAGAAATAAAATTTTTCCGGTTTTCAAGTTTTGAGTCGATGGAGAAGAAAAGTTTGGCCTATAGCCACAAATCACTTTTTTGTACGCCAGGTTCCACTTTGCCCATCGCCTCTTTTCCCAAATTGATCACAAAAACTAACTGAGATAGAGTCTACAATGAGCATGCCGAAGTTAAGCTTTATAGTCTAGATCAGAGAGGGCTACCTGAAGCTCTTCCCCAAGCTTTATCTTTTCGGACCTGGTTCTTGCATTCGAATGAAAAGCTCCGAGCAAACCAAGTAGCGGATTGAAAAACAAACTAGATTGAAACCTGAAAGTGCTAAGATGTTTGGTTCTGTGGCCCATTAGTCAAAATTTTTTCTTTGAATAACTAATAGAAAAATTTAAACATATAAAAATGAGCATTTTCCAATGGGTCCGGAACTACTGCCATCTTCTTTTACAAGCCATATCTGTTTGTGATTTTAGTTGGGTTTCCTGATTTGTTTCTTGTTTTTAGGACTGAGACAGAGGGATGCTTTCAAATTCATCTCCTATACATGTATAGTTCCCCCATTGGTGAAAAGTTTGGATTATAAATTTGGGAATTTATAGATTAAAAAAAACCTTATTTTCAACTAAGAATAACATGATTCGTTTTAAAACAGGTCAATAATTCTTTAAGAGATGATGAACGTAAATTGCATCTGATTTTGTACAAAATTCGTTAATGAGGTATGCTGATTTGAAACTCTTAAGGAGCTGGAAACTCCGTTACTGTAGATACATCAGGGGAGGAGGGAAGGGTATTAAAGCTAATGCATAAGAATGAGCTTTGTCCTGACTCAGTTTAAAGCGAGGCAATTCATGACTATGTAATAAATGGTTGGCGGGACAAAAGTACACCATGCAACCTTAACCATCAGAAATTTAGCTAAATTGGAAAGTTGAGAGGGGTCAAACCTGCCTCTCATTTTTACAGCAATTGTAAATGTGTATACACAAATAGTTTTGAAATACAATTTTGATTAGTACCATTATTACCATTATTTATTTACCATTGATTATTACCAAACAAATTACCTTTAATAGCAGTATTTCCAATTCATGCTTCATATCCTTTTCTTTGTCAGAAAGCTTGTCCAACTTTGTTTGGATTGCTTGTGCTTCGGTACGTAGTGACTCGTTTTCACTGAGAATCGACAGCTGATTTTTTTGCAAAATATCGCATTTTTGGCGGAGGTTATGGCATTCCTGTTGGTATCCCTGAAAAATAAAAAATAAATTAAATAGTCTAGAATATGTTGGCTGGATTGATGACTGCATGCTGTTTATTCTCTCGCATAGATACTTGCAAAGCCATTTTGCAAAAATGTATATTAAGTCAACTTTACTGCTCTACTGTGAATGTTTGCCAAAAATATTCTTTTTGTCCACAATTGGTCAACGCATCCCTCTTTACGCTAAAGTTTGACTCTTTCTCACAACTCTGTTTTTTAAAACAATAAAAACGTGAGCGTAAAGAGCGATGCGTTGAGGAGAGGACAGCCCCTTTCATATACAGAATAATTTCAGTTCGTTTTAAGTTTTTAATGTCGCCCCTTACTTTCAGTAAAAAAACTTGTTTTTTTATTTAATTTTTGAACGTTTGAATTAATGCAGGTTTCGATTTTGGCTCACCGTAGATCAATAATAAAAAAAAAAATTGCATATTAATTTTACTTTTATTTGGTTAAATGGCTTCCTCGAAAATTGTTTAATTTTATTTACGAACGCTTTTATTAGTAATAAATATACGTAACTTACGAATTAACTTACGTAACGAACTTCTATATTCATATATTTTAATAAGTATATTAGGGGGATCCCCTAGTTAATACCTAGCTCTTTACGCTATAGTTAGTATTTTGTTCCAAGTCTTTAAAAATGACCCCTTAATCACAAAGGCCGTTAATCAGAATAAATAGCTCTTATGAAAGTACTAAAAAGTCTTTGGCTTAAATAGTGAGGTATTGACTAGGGGGCGAACCCAATCATAAATGAAATAATTTCTGTTCGTTTTAAGTTTTAATATTGCTCCTTATTTTCAGTTTAAAAACTTTTTTTTATTTAATTTCTGATCGTTTTTAAATAATGCTGGGAAATCCGGTAGCCCCTTCGTAGCAATGTCCCTTCCCCCACGAAAACTTCCTCCATGGAAAGATCCTCTCACATAACCCCCGACCTCCCCCCCACTACCAGAAAAAATCCTCCCTGAAAACGTCTGTATATTTCCCAATAACCAATACTATATGTAAACATGGGGGGTAGTTCATAATTTTCAGCCCTCCCCACGGGGACTTAGGGGGATTAAGTTATCCTAAAAGACAGACTTATTATATTTTCGACCATGCTGAACAAAATGTCTATCTCAAAATTTTGATCAGGTGACTTTGGGAAAAAAAAGAGCGTGGGAAGGGGCCTAGTTGCCCTCCATTTTTTTTGGTCACTTAAAAAGGGCACTAGAACTTTTAATTTCCGTTCGAATGAGCCATCCTACGATATTCTAGGACCACTGGGTCGATACGATCAGCCCTGGGAAAAACAAAAAAAAAATAAATAAACACGCATCCGTGATCTTTCTTCTGGCAAAAAAACAAAATTCCACATTTTTGCAGATAAGAGCTTGAAATCACCACATTAGAGTTCTCTGATATGCTGAATCTGATGCTGTAATTTTCATTAAGGTTCTCTAACTTTTAGGGGCTGTTTCCCCCTTTTTTTCGAAAATAAGGCAACTTTTCTCAGAAAATTTGCGCAAAACTTTTGATGGGTAGGACTAAAATTGATCAAACTTTAATATTTGAAATCAGCATTAAAATCTGATTCTTTTGATGTATCTATTGGTATCAAAATTCCGTTTTTTAGAGTTTCGGTTACTATTGAGCCGGGTCACTCCTTACTTACAGTTTGTTACCACGAACTGTTTGATTACACCAATGATAGATTAATACATAAAAACAAACAAATTCCTTCTATACCTAAAAAACACTAATTATACACGCATATATTATATTCGTAAAACTTTTAACAATCGTTTTCTTACTCAATTAAATTTTAAAAAAAAACGTCTTTTTTCAACTGAAAGTAAGGAGCAACACCAAAACTTTTATGTATATGCTTGAGAACATCATACTTGATACTATGTAATTGGAAAAGTATATAATTTTGTGTAGCATCGGGACTTAGTGAGCGGAAGTTTGCTTTATCCTGGACTGAGGGAGTAACCAAAACTAAGGGTCGAACTTGTGTTCAGCTATGATTAAATTGCTTTCTAAAATATACAGCCACAAGTCCAGGGCAGATTTGAAGCTTTGACGCTTCTAGATCCAAGCGTTTTTGCCGCTCCGTTTTTGCGATATTTTCGGGGAAATCCCCAAAAGTTCGGGGATAGCGGAAGCACTGAACAGCACACAAGTGATGAGCCAAAAGTAATGAAAGAGAGAAGTGATACCGAACTCTCAGCTGCCATTCTTTGGAGACATCCGACTGTTTATAAGTGACCACGGGATTCCTGTTTTTTTTTTTTAAATCACTTTTTTGAGAATAGGCAGTGCAGCCACGGAATGCACTTGGCACTTTGACAATAAATCCATCAGTCCTGTTTTTGTTAAGAAAAAAATCACTCAGTGACAATATATTGCGCCCCCTGGCATTGTGCGCCCCTAGGCCCGGGTCTATTCGGCCTATTGGTAAAACCTGGCCTGCCCAGGCCTGTGAAGTCCAATGACACATGTTCTACCTAGCGCTGAACTTCTACGTGGTATGTATCTACTTGTAAAAATAGTTTTTTCTATAAAACAATAAATTTAAAGCAACAAGAAAAAATAACTTCAACATAGCCATAAGGCTCCATGAACATAAGTGCCATAAGAATAGGTAGCCATAAGAACATAGGTGAAAAAATATGAACAAAATACAACCAAATCTAGTCACCCACCTCAAAAACCCTCGAAATTAAAAGCTATGTAAGGCAGTGCAGCGGATAATATTTTAATGAAAGATTTTCATCAAACATGATGCTTAGAAATTAAACTTAACACTCCTATAACTGGCTAACTAATAACTAGCTATTTATTGAAAACTACAATTACTTTATAATTAGAAAATTTAATTGATATTATATAATAGCTTAGATAATTATTAACAATAAAAATTTTATGATAATATTAAATTCTAATTCGAATACAATGCATCTTAATTATAGCTTAATAACGAAATAATTTAATTATAATACAAAAAAATATTTTCAAAAAATTATTTTAACAATATTCAAATTATTTAGTAATATTGAAAATTGTTAAAAATAAAAATTTGAATTATCAAGTTTAATTATTAATCTTAGTGGTCATTCTAAGTTAATCCAATTGCAGTGTAGTTTCATAAAGCTGACCCTAAATGTACTGCACAAAATATAACCTATTGCCCCCTGTCTTAAAGAAAAATAATTTTAGCATTAACCAAGTAAAATAGAAACAATAAAATTTTACTTTGATATTCTAAACCCAAAAATAAAGCTAATTTTTTTTTTATGCAGCTGAGACTATAATTTAGAATTTGAGCCTTTCTTAATTAGAATTTAGAACTTAAACTAATTAGCATTGTGGCTGTCCATAGTGGTCATGAATATGCTTTTCCACCCCTTGAATATAAGTTGAACTTGTGTTCAACAATGCCTAGGCAGATTTCTAAAATATGGACAAAACACATAGGAATCTTTCATATATGTTCCACCTAACATAGAATATCTCCCTGGCATGTATCAGCTTGTAAAGACGAACTAAATATACTGACTTCAATCTGCTTTTCTTGTTCTTTTTTCAGATCTTCTATTTGCCTTGAAAGAGCCAAATTATCTTCCATTAATGTCCTTCTCATTGTATCCTCGCTTAGATTTTTCTGAAGCTGTTCATTTTCCTTCTCCGAAGCTTAAAAAAAAGCAATCCAAATTAAAACATAAATCAAATTTAAAGCAAGACCCAGAGTTGACACATGCCTTTCAAATATGTTTGGTTAGTACATAATTGGTGTGGGGGTTAGTACCCCCACACCATTTCGGCTTCAAACATAAAACTGGCTTTGCTGATGCTCTCATTGTATTGGCAAATAATCGTCTTTACGTCAATTTTACAAGAGAAAGTCTATTTCTGGCTGTCCATGATTTAAGATGTTCATTTGACTCATTCATTGACTCTATAATCCTTATTAAATATGGTAGACGTGAAATGAGCCCAGATATTATTTGTACATTTAGGCATATGTCTACACGGCTATTCATTCTACTGGAACTTCCGCCAGATAAAAAATCGCATTCGATTCACAGGTAACGGCTCATACTTGTCTTCAAGGACGTTTGACATGATGCTTATTCTTCCCCCAATTTTTTCAATAATTACGTCATTGAACTTCAAGACCAATGTCCCAGCTCTTTAATTTGGGCATCTATTAATTTGTCGTTTGTGTGCTATTCGGATGATCCTCTAAATCTGAGTCGTACCCTACAGCGAATCAGTGAAATTTTTGCTATCCTTCAAGATGAATACCTCAAGGTTGGGCTTCAGTTCAATTTGGCGAAGTCCGAAATAGCTCTTTTCAACTGGAAGAGTCCTACTCCCCCTTCAATAGCACTTGGGAGATCAACGGTTCAGCCTGCAGAGCATATAGTATACTTAGGCCTCCCCATAGGGTCCTCTTTACGTCAAACTATCTCTCTTCTCATCGAGCATCTTAACCATCGAATTTCAGAATCTTACGCCTCTATTGTCACTTGCAAGTTCCGCTTCAATCGTCATCTCTTAGCTAGCCTGTTCAATGCAGTAGCCCTCCCCAAATATTGTACATCGCCCCATTTTGGAAAATATTTACAAAATCTGAAAAGTCAAAAATCCGTTCGCTGTTTTTCCGTTTTGTAAAATACTTACTACGTCTACCACCTTGGCACAGAAATTCCTCTATAGTTAAAACATACAAAATAGCAGACCCAGAAATAGCTATCTCTCGAGTTATTGGAAAACATAACAGAAAAGTAGCTGGTCATGAGCTAGGCCCACTTCTAGTGCAATAACTTCGTCTGTTGTTGATTTTTTTTTTTTTTTCTTCTTTTTTTTATATATATAATTATATATGAAATGTTGATGTTGTATGTGTGAATTTGCTTTTGCGTTCTTTGATTTTGTTCCTGTTTTATCCTTGATTTATTTATAATTGACGTTCTTATTTGATCTTATTGGTTTTGTCGATATTTGTCTCGTACTATTGTTTTCTTCTTTTTTTTTCTTATATTTTGCTCCGTCCTTTTCAAGTTTTTGTAGACGGGTTTTCAGTTAATAAATAAATAAATAAACAAGCGAACAGAATAACTTTCCATAATTGCAGGGCTTCATGCCACAATTTATACAATTTGACTTCAACTTTTACAAAGATCCCAATCTTAGTCAGTAAAGCCTATAAGCCCATTCCAAAATATGTGTGGTGAAGTTTGTATGTCTACTTAATTTGCAACCATACAATTAAAATACCATATTTTGTCGAATGACATCTCAGGGTATCTTATCAGGGGTATCTCATGGGCGTTTATATTCATTAACAAATTGGTCGAAGTCTATGAAAACCTGCCCTTTTCTATTGTCCTCCATTTTATATTTCTTTATCTCTTTCATTTCGAACATATGCACTTTCTGTGAGCAGCTGCAGCATCTTATTAGGGAGATAGTGCTGGGTTTCTGAATCAATAAAATATAGAGGAGGAGTAAATACATCGCTCTAATTGATCAGCGCAATAGATAAAGCCACGCCTTGAAACTCTGATAACCACTGGTCAGACCTGCTTGTTGCAAGGTGCTCCAACAATTGCGACACTGAAGGCAATAGCCCAGAAACTGCAGCACCTTTGCACTGCTGCATTGACATCAGGCTTGGAGCTGCAATGAGTAGTGATTTATTTTGTTATTTTTTAGTTAACGAAATTGCAGTGTAATTCCATGATGATCACCATAAATGCAGCAAATCAAATATAATATCAGTTGCCTTCTATCTTAACAAAACTAAATTTAGTACTAGCTATTTAAATATAAATAAATTTAGCACTAAATTTAATACAAGTAGTAAATTTAAATTAAAATCAATATCAAGCGCCTTGCTTGTCGCAAGTTGCTCCAAGAGTTACGACACTGAAGGCTAAATTTGAAGCAGAAGATGCAGCACCTTTGTGCTGCTGTATTGGCATTAGGCTTAGAGATACAATGCTTATTGATTAATTTTTTTTTAGTTAATCCAATTGCAGTGTAATTTCATGATGTTCACCATAAATGCAGCACATGAAATACAATATCAATTGCCTTCTGTCTTAACAAAACTGAATTAAGCGCTAGCCATTTCAAATATAAATAAATTTAGCGCTAAATTGAAATTTAATATTAAATTTAAACTAAAATCACAGATTAAATATAAATTTAAACTATATTAAGCACTAGCAACTTCAATTATAAATAACACAGTGCTACTTTGATACTCTGAAAACAATACAAAATTTACGTACCTTATTACTCAATTTAAATGTAGGACCGCTCAGTCAAAAATTTTATGTTTCTTCTGAAATTTATTACTTTATCATGAGTCGCGTAATTTCGTCAAAATCCAGGGGTAAGGGGAGGGGGGCAAAGTTGGAGGCAATGATCCCAAATCAAGAGAAAATGACAGTAAAAATTGAAAAATGAGTCATTTGGCACCATGAAAGTACTATATAGTACTATAGATACTTTATAGTACTATAAAGGTAAATATATACTAAAGAAAACTCATCCGTTCCTGTTGATGCTTAAATTATGCAGGCTTATCTTAGATTTTGAAGAATCTAAATTTCATCTGGGGGTGGGGGGGGCAAACTCGGGTCCTGGGGGCAAACCAAGGTCTTGGAGGGGCAGTTGCCCCCCCCCACCTCCGACCCATAGCAAATTACGCTCCTGGATATCACCAAAATTTTATGTTTCTTCTCGGTCCTATTACGTTTTCTTCTGAAATTTGCCAATAAATTTTTCCGCCTGAGCTAATTCTGCAAGCTTTGCCCAGATGATGAACTGAGAAATACCGTTCAAATGGATAGAGAAACATCATTCTATACTTTACTATGATTTTAGTTCATTTTACCATAAAAGAAAAAAAGTAAAGCAATAAAAAAAAGGAAAATATAGCCAAGAATCTAGCATCCAATTTAGTCAAGCACAATCAGCTTCTTTTTTATATAGTTTATGCAGTGTGATTTCATAAAGTTGACCCTAAATGTACGACACAAAATATAATCCATTACTTCCTGTCTTAAACGAAACTAATTTTAGCATTAACCAATTAAAATAGAAACAATGCAATTCTACCAAAAATAAAGTTGAAAAATTATTTTTGTACGCAGCTGCGAATATAATTTAAAATTTGAGCCGTTCTTAATTAGGACTTTTTTCTGAAACTTTGAAAAATTTTCCAGCTAAAGCAAATTCCACAAACTCAGCCCTTGTGATAAGTTGGGAAATAACAAGTTTAAACCGAGAATATATACCTCCGAAACAAAATTCCAAACTTTTGATTTTATGATGATGATTCTACTTTTATTTTCTTATAAACGTCAAAAAATTAAACGATCAAAACTGATTTGTGATTGCAGTAATAGCCGCAAATTTGTGATTGCAGTACAGAATGAACATGGTGAGTCATAAATCTTTGAAACTCTTTTTTCATTTGGGGTCACGAATTGCTTTCAAATGGCTCACATGACTGATAAACTATTTGAATTACCCTTACTCCATGCCTATCTACCTGTGTTCTGTCCTAGGACGGATGATAGACTATCTATCAATGATGACGGAATGGCGGATGATGGCACTTGAAGCTGATTCAGTAAACGATAACTATTGTTTCGATTAATCTTAATGGTACAAGTCTGTTGTGAAAAAAAATTTATACGAATTTAAAACAGAGTCTGAAACATCTCGAGAATCATTTGATCAAAATGAAAAGTGCGCCATTTAAATCATCATGGTTGAAGACACAAAGGAGGAAAATTATAGTCTCCCATCGACAATGCAAATCACTCCTTGTTTTTCTTCGTGGCCAGTGGAGCACTGGAACATCATAGACTGCAGTTAAAGGGCTCGTTTAAAAACCGATATTCATTTCTACATGTTTTTTATAAATTTGACTAAAAAAGACATGATAAAGCACTATATACCCCAAAAAAGGCAATTTTTGGTGACATTACTAGACTGCGAAGGCTGGGAAACATGATAACGGCACCATCAAGATCTCCGTGGATCACCATTCTTCCTTTCAAAGTAAAACAAACTATACTTTTTAATAAGTTTTAAAACTATACTTTACGAATAAATAATTATTCGTACTTTTTAGTACCAGCTTTTTATGTCTCTGCATGCCATCTCAGGCATAGTTGTTTTTTATTATTTTCTTTTTATTACCTGTATAAAGTCCTGCTATGACAAGTGAATCCCCCAAAACACAGAAAAGAAATAAAAATCTTATAATAAATACTATAGGATTTTCTACACCATACATTCTGCTTATGTTTTTGAATAAACTACTACTATTAACAACTCACTGCAGCACCAAGCTACCTGAGGCCAACAGAGCTAGGCAAGCTCCTCATATATCCGAATCTATTCAATAACTCCCTCTTTACACCCTACCAGGAAGTTTCCATTTCCCTTAAATCCTTCTTTACGAAATTTTTCGATTCCAGCCGTGGACGACCTGCTTTTCACTTGGCCCTAGACGGTTGGCCGACAAGAACAATCTTTGATAATCTGTCATCCTTCATCCACAGAACGTGCCCTAGCCATCTCAACCTTTCCCTCATTAGAGCCCTAGAAGGCGGGATTGAACCACACTTTACGTACAGCCTACTGTTTGAGATACGGTCAGTCATTTAGGTACCCAAAACAATCCGTAGACAATTTCTCTGGAAAAAATCTAGCAAATCTTCCTCCATTTTTTGGGTGCCCATGCTTCAGAACCCTACTTGACCACTGTCACCGCTGCAGCTTCCAATATTTTTAATCCTGATTCGCAGACTTATCTTCCTATTCTTCCAAACTTTTTCAACTGTGAAAAAACACCCTGGGGCTTGGGTTATTCTACTTCTAACATATTCATTGTACCCACTGTCTTTACTAATAATACGACCTAGGCAAGTGAAGCTGTCGACTTCATTGCTCTTCTCGTTACCCAACATCACCTTTTCCCCTTCACTTATTCCAAACCTTAGCGAATTAGTCTTCTTAACATTACTTTCCAAACCTATTCTTGCACAATAAACTTGCAAAACCTCCAAAAGTTCATTCATTTTGCTAACATTTTGATCTAAGATGCTTCATTGGCATATTCTAAGTCAAGGAGCTTCAACTTCCCCATTTGATCCCGTGTTCTCCCATTGCCTTTGCTGTGCTTCTTATTCCAGCAAAATGATCCATATAAAAGGGATAGAACATGACCCTGCCTAGCTCCCGATTTAATACGAAATCGGCTACTGACCTCATTTCCTACGCAGCAATGTTATTCTCGTACATAGCACTAACCACTTTAATATATTTGACCTTCGCTAAGGCTCTTAAATCAGCTGAATCAAACGCTAGCTTATAATCTACAAAAAGTTGTTTGATGACTCAGGCATATCTCAAATTATTAATTTAAGTGTGAAAATTTGGTCGACACATCCTCGACGCTTTCTAAAACCACACTGTTCTTCTCTTGAACTTTTATCGAAAGCATATCTAAGTCTAAAAGAATCATCATACTAAGTAATTTTCTACCTACAGAAACCAGGCTAAAGCCTCGATAATTACCAAACTCACTCATCATTTTCCTTATAGAAGGATTTAATTAGAGTTTTCCTAAGAGTTAGAGTTTTAATTGATCGGTACTTCCCCCTCTTCAAAAATCATATTGACGTATTTCTAACCTCATTGACTATTCTCTCTCAATTTATTAACATGCCAGTACAATACTTTAATATTACACCGTCTGGCCGCACCTTCCAGATCTTTGGCATTTTTATCCATGGTGTCCACTTCATACCCCTTAGTTCATATTTTAATGATTTCTCCACTTTCTATAAATTCCTCTAATTTACATGTGATCTATAACTCAAATAATTCTTGTACAAGTTCCTCCTCCTCTCTATTAAACATAAAGCATTTTCACTAATATTCCTAGCTACGTTTCTAACTTTTTTCCCTACGACACCATTAGTGACTCCACACGTTATTTTCCTAAAATTACTCCATTCGTCTTCTACATTGTAAAATTCTAAACTCTCCAGTTCAGTATTCAACTCTTCCTAGAAAATTTCTCTCGAATTCTCATCCTGGAGTCTACCAACGTCATAGCCTCCCGGAAGGTAATTACCCTTCCTCAACTTCAGCTTTAAATTAACCCTAGACACTGCTAGATGGCGATCTTCACTTTTAACGTCAATAACAGCACTCCTTTAAATCCTAGTATCTTGTATCGATACTACCTGTCTTCGGTTTACAATAATATAATCAATAAAGTTAGCTGTCATAACATTAATTGAATACCATGTTGACTCATGGGCCATTTTATGACCAAATGCTGCATTGGTTATAACTAGATTGTTATATCTACAAAATTGCAATAGTCTGTAACCATTACTGTTTTCTTTTCTTACACCAAATTTACAAAACTACACCAAATAGGCTATGATCTCTACTTCTAGAGACCATGGTATTACTAATAAAAACACCATATTTCTTCCTGGGACCCTGTCAGTCGGTTCTACAGGGACATATACTACTATGACTGATACCCTCCACTTTTTTTCATACAATGAACCACAATCATTCTATTATTAATACCTTCCAAACCTAAACAATATATAGCAGTTTCCTTATTCACCATGATCCCTATTTACCCCATTCTTCCTGCCTAAGCAAATAGATTCTGTATGACCTAATTTCCTGTTTCCTACCCCTGGGATATGATTTTCTGAAACTCCTAATAAGTCCAGTTCAAAAGGTCTGAATTCGTCAGTCAAAATGTCGAATCGATATTTATTTTTTTAACGTCGTAACATTCCAAGTTGTAAGTTTCACATTCTTTAAATCATTGAAATTATTATGGCCTCAGGAAAAGCAGTGGTCCCAGAACCAGTGCAGGACGGGGGCTAACATATCTTCTCAAGTCTACACCAAAGCACTTAAGCTGCCTTAGAACCGGACAGCAAGAAGTCCCGGGGACTTTCTTTTAAAGCGGGGCTTTGTGAAATCCTGGGCCCATCTTGTTCGCAACGTGGTTTTCCACACTTGGCGTTGCTCATCTATTAACAAGCGTCGAAATCCTGCACAGACAATCTCAAGCCTATTACCTCCGATTCATTACATATTCATCTCTACAAATGTCATGCTACTACGGAGAGGCAACCCATATTAGATAAATTAGCAAGGAAGAGGTTTTTACGCCCAAAAACGCCCAAGAAAACAGACCAAACCCAAAAGAATTATCCATTAATCAGAATCCAATGTAAATGTTAGTTCGTTTTCCAGACTATAATTTCCTCCCACTCCAGGCTTGAGAGGGCCTTACTCCTCAAGGTCCCCTGTAGCACTGTTAGCAGTCAACAGTTTTGGTTAGGAAAGCTAGTGAAAGGTTCACTCTGATGCCAATATGAGGCCAGATGAGCAAGGATTTTCCTGTCGGGGATAGGGATGGAGAAAGGAGTTTATGACGGAGCAAAATGCAAAACCATATCACAGCAGTGGAACAGCTTTAAACTTTTAGTATATTCTAAGTTCCTTCTTAGGTAATATATTCTAAGACTCTTACTTTTTTTCAAAAATTTCTAAAAATTTATTATTTTATATGCCATACTTCCTCTTTGACTGCTAAATTTTGCAACCGGCGGGAAATTTTCACGGGGGAAAGGGGGTCTCCCAGGACAGTTTACCATGGGGTGAACTTTCTTCAGGGAAGGGGGGAATGCGCCTAGCACCGCATAGATATGTAGGATATCTGGTTAGACTTCAACACACAGACAGCTCCTGATCCTAAAAACATTTGATGGCTGGTATAAATAAATTAGGGTTAGACATCCATCTAACCCTAATTTGGAGTTTGTATCTAGGATTCCAAATTTTGTCACTAGAAATCAATTAAAATATGTCTTTAATAGAAACACTCCCTTACATGTCTGGCTAAAAAACAAGGTGAAGGATGCGGCACTAGACCCTTAAAAGTCCGAAGCGGCGGTGCTGCTCTCCGTTTCAAGGTCCTTCAGCCAAGAAGTGCCGAAGGGGGTTGGGTACCAGCCATCCTGTGCTTTCACACAGCCTTCCTACCTACCTTCCCCCGATTTTTTCTAGGTACCCATTTAGAGCTGGGTCGATTCTGGCTGAGCTTACAGAGTCATGCCACTGACCCTCGTCCCTAACCAAATAACTGGCCACACCAGGAAACGAATCCCCGCCCTTCAGACACAGGATTCCAAATCTAGCGCGCGAACGAGTCGACTAGGACATGGCTGGCTAGGGTTCCTTAAGTCTTTAGAATCCTTAGTCATAGAAATTGAGCTACACCTGCATGTTATCACGACGTAATAGAAAAAGGATGTGTGTATAACATTATATTTTAGTTTAACACCATGCTAATAGGCTACTATCCAGTACGGAAACTTAAGAATATCACATACATAAAATAAATAGGATAATGTTAAAAATACTAATAAAAGACAGAAAAACCCGATTTTACTTTCTGTTATTCGATCTCCCAGACAGCTTACTATACCCGCATGCAATTTTGTCAACGCCTTGAAAAAAATTCTACCAGTTTACCGCTGCCCGTAAGCTGTTTAAGCTATTTTCCCATACATGTTTTCAATTTAGCTACATTCCCTGTGCATAAAATTAAGAGCGATTGAAGTATCGATTCATGTCAAGAATTTCTTAAAAGTGCCCTCACCTTTTTCCTTGGTTTGGGTCACGTAAGGACAAGAAAAACTTTTCAACAGACGATTTCCTACTGCAGCGCCTTCAGCTCCATTAGAACTCATCTTGGAATTTTAATTCCAAGAGGCACCAAGATGCCTCTTGTTTAGTACCTTTAGTGTCTAAAAAAAGAAAATAACGAACTATTACATGAGAAATAGTATAATAGTCACTTTAGAAAAGTAACTTTTTATCAACAATGTACAGCCAGGTCAAAAGAACTAAGGGAAATGGACTTGGAGAGGGGAAATGCAAATCCAATTCAACTTTTGCTAGTAGTTCAAAAACTAAGCTTACAAAGCTAAGGGTTACATAATCAAGAAAAAAATTGTAGCTTCAAATAACAAATCAGTACTAGCTATTAAAATATGGATATCCCTAGGACTGTTGAAGGAGATATTCTGTCAATTCATGTTGGAAAGCTGTTCTTATTTATAATGAAAG